>NW_009704290.1:24481-45448 GCF_000703405.1 Apaloderma vittatum
TATTCCCTCGAGGCCTGTCACTACCCGGCATCCTAAAAAGCCCCTCACCAGCTTTCCTGTAGGCCCCCTTGAGATACTGGAAGGCCACAATAAGGTCTCCTCGGAGCCTTCTTTTCTGGAGACTGAACAGCCCCAACTCTCTCAGTCTGTCTTCATAGAAGAGGTGCTCCTGCCCTCTGATCATCTGGTTTGTCTATCAAAGCCAAAGAGTGGGTGGGGCAGGAGCTGTCAGCAGTGAAGAAGAGTGAAGGGGCTTGATGGGCAGTCAATCTCAAACCCTTCTGAACTGGTTAGACTCTGTCTGATGGCAGCCCAGGACAGCAGTGCCTTTGCTGGGGTGGGAGTGCATGAGCGTGCAGTTCTCCTTCCAGGCAGGACGGTGCAGTTTTCTTCTGTGGACGACTGCCAGTGGCCCAGCGAGAGGAAGGAAGAGCTGTTAGCTCTTGATGGCCCTGCTTGGCATGGGATTTCCAGGGCAAGGGCTCTCTGGAACCTCCCTTGTGTTCCCAGGAGAAGCCACCTACCCTTTCCTGGACTCAGCTCAGGGTTAACAGCGATCTTTTATTTTCTGCTGGTACTGCCCCTGGCAGAGCCTTCAAGTTAAGTTTTTTTCATGTCAGTATGGAGTCTGCATGCAGTGAGAGAGAAGTGGAAGAAAGGAAGGAGAGCAAGCAACTGCAAACCCAACAGCAGGGGGAACAGGTATAATTCTCTTCACTTCATATGTGAGAAAGGGAAGTTCACTTGCTTTCTTACACGCTGTCTCTTCTCTTTTCCTGACACTCTCAGTGACTTCTGTCCTTAGTCATCCTTGCTGTAAGGTTGAGGGTTTTCTTAAATTTTAATTAGGTAATCCTCTAAATACTGTGGAGGGTGTTTGTCAGAGGGGTTCCTGGAGATATAGTCCCTATTTAATAAGATTGAGAGTTGCTGAACAAGGACTACTAAAGATAGGCTTCTTCATTTGTAGTAGAAAACCTGTTTTACCAGCAACTTTTTTTAAGGGACCTTGTGACAACATATATATCCTTGTTCATTCAAATGTACCATTTGAATTAATTTCCTCAAGTTAATTTCATTTCTGCACTCTTGTCAAACTTACAGGTGGCTTTTAATCCCATGTGAAAGCTCTACATGTAACAAAGTTTATAGTGATCCGTGTGATGTGAGCCACCTTACATCGTGTCTTGTGGAGAAATGGGAGTCTCTGCCTTAACAGAGTGATAAACACTGTGCAGGTGGCAATTTCAATAAAATAAAATTGTGTATTTCTACATTCATTCCAGATTCTTACTAAACATTGTAAAGTGCTTTTCAAAATTTCGTGGACATTACTATTCCAGTTTTATTGAGCCCTATATAAGCACAGGAGTCTGAAGTTTTTTATTGAAGGAGTTAGAGAGTTGAGACTGATTTAAGATGTCAAAGAGCATAGATCAGTTCTGCTACGATCTCCCTATGTGGTTATAAGCAAGTCACGTGAGATAAACAAGCCATAGTCTGAACTCAGTTCTTAGGATTTCAGCCAGTTACTGATTTCCTTTTTTCACACTCTTTACTGTAGTTTTTTCTGTGTCAGTTCTCTATTAATAGTTGGGCAGACTGTGTTCCTAAAAATGTAACATTTTTATAAATAAAACGAATTTTAAAGAAATTGTCAAACTTTTAGTTAGACCTAGTTCAGCTATTCTGTTGAAGGGGGGTGTCTATATCTAAGTAATATATATAATATTTGTTTTAATAGCGTAATGCATAAGGTATTATATAAAATATGCTATTTGCATATATACACAAACACCTACAGTCCAGTTTTTAAGCTTGCAGCTTTAAAAATGTATTGTCTTTTGGTAATTGACAGCTACTGTAAAAATCCGTATATTAGAAATACTGAAGTGACTACAGATGTTTTCACGTTTTGTCTATGTGTCTTGATCTGTTCAGAGACAAGCATTGAAAAACCTTATAGAAGTGACTGCCAAGATTATTGTTCAGCTTTTGTCTGTTCTTCCCTGATGGATTTGTTCTTCCCTTCAGGATGGATTTATTTTGCAGAAGGGATGAGAATCAACATAACTAGATGTCTGCAAGCCAGGGCTGAAGCCGCATAGTTGGTATTTTTGTCAGAGTAGTTTTAAACATTTACAAGAAACAGTCAAAAAGATTGAGGGAAAGGAGTGAAATTAGAGCAGGTTAGAAGAGAGGTGGTGACTATCTAAAACAAATAAGCTGTAAGAAATTGAGGTGTTGACAGAACTCAGTAATGCAATATGGAGTGGGTTTTTTTCTTGGAGCTCCAGCTTCTGATGTCAAGTGCTTACTTAAGAAACTCTTTTTACTTAAAAAAAATATCTGCCTCTTAGGAAGGAAAGAGAACCTTGCCAAAATCTGGCAGGCAAGCATCAAATTAAAAGGTCAAAATACAGCATTTTAAAAAAATGAAACCATTGTTAAGACTATTTTATTTTGAATTGGTGGGTCTGGCTCTAACAAGGAAGTATTGGAGCTGGAAGCAGTACAGCATTAGCAAAGAGGATGCAAAAAATTGGTGAGGTGGAGCAGGGTGATGAGGGGGTACACTGTGGGGGTGCGCACAAGTAGTCAAAGCACATGAACGCAGAAATGCACCAGCCCTGTAGGTGCTATTATCATTGTAAATGGGAAGAAAATCTACTTGAGCTATGCCGCTTTGACTCTAGACAAACTGATTTTACAGTTCTTTGCACAGAGCTTCAGATGCATCTGTTCACACAGTGTGTTCAGCTCTTGGATGAATAAGTAACTCTGCGACTTGCTGTCTGACGTGTTGCCTCCTGTATGCGAAAGACGCGCACGTGCTCTGACCTTGAGTCTTTTGCAACAATTGAAAAAGATCAGTTAAGCCTTCCCCGACTGAATAGCTTCACGTGCATGTTTGGATACCCTTATTTCTTTCAAGTGAATTATAGTGGGAAAAAAAGTATTTAAATATATATAAAGAGCTCTTTGGGGTTCTCAAAGAGTATGACTAGAAATGATCTGAAGAAGAGAGATGGTATTAATTCTCTATCTGGGCACAGTCTCTTGCATTTCATATCTCATTTTTTAATGTCTTTTATTCAATTTTTTTTTTTGTGATTCCTGCCTGACTAGGCAGGAGAAACTGCCTTGGCAGTCATAAGAGAAAACTTGTTCTGAGTGGTAGCCACTCTCTTGTTTCTCCTGGGGTGTTATTATGGTGGTTAAACATTAGTCATCAATTTGTTGATACTGCTCTGAGCTACTGATGGCTAGGGAAGGGAGAAGTCTGTCTAGACATCTTAATGGTCCTTCTTTCTTCCCTAAACTTCTTCAAAAATTGTTAATTCTCTTCTGAAGAACGGATAGGATAAAGATGTACTTTGTATGTCTGAAACCCAACATCATAAAGGGCTTGAAGTCTGTCAGGCTGATTGAAAAGAAAGTTTGAAGAAGTTCTCTGTGTTGGAAGAAGCATCCATTTTAAGTAACACCTCTCAGACCATAGAAATTATCTACTCTCAGGTTTCTCACGTTTATTTAATAAGAGAGTTACTGACCAAAAGTCACGCTGCAGGAAAGACCACTGCTAGTCAGGGAAAGCAGTGAACTGAGGATGGAACATGAGGAGGATCTGATTCTAAGGTAAAGATGAACTTTCACCCTTTTCAGAGATTGCTGTTTTAAATAATTTACTTGACTTCCTAAATCAGGTATTTTAAATTACTTACCTGGCAACAATATGCTGTTGCAACACATTCAGTCAAATCTCCAGGTTTAAACAGGTGGTTATAGCTTAAGGATTGCATTGTTATTTTATGAATGGTCATTTGGGGAGCTTGTATAAATCAACTTTAATGGTCAAAAAAGTCTTTAACAAGGATAACAAGTTGTCCTGTCAAAACAACTGGACAGAAAAATGTAAACAGAAGTTTTTCACTGAAACCTCCATTCATTTTTCTTTCTCATCAGGCAGATTCATAAAAAAAATACAAGAGATAATCAAAGTTTATGATGAAAATACGGAATTATTATCATAGACTAGAACCTGTGTTGTCATTTATTACAACAGCAGCTTTGAATGGTCAGGACTGTTGTGCAAGAAAAAAGAATCAAGTCTAACCAGTTCTCGTTTGAAGTTCTAAGATAAGTAGCTGGGTAGTGGGCAGTGCAAGCAGCATTCCAGTCTGATGAAAGGTATTCTGAGTGTGAGATGAGAACACTTGACTTTCCAGCAGTTGCCTGTGTGCTGGAGTTTTTGGTTTGCAAACGAGTGATGTAATATTGATGTAACTCTTAAGCAGGATGAGTGTTTATTTAGGGCATATGTAGATTAGATACTGATTTGGGGCACATGATAGAAAAAGAACATTTCATTCTTATGTCCTACCACCATCCTGGTTTGATGAGCTAAACAGAACCAATTCTGTTTAGTGATTTTTCAGCCCAGTCTATTGGGGGATTCAATATCATATTTCATATATAGTACATTATTTTTATTATTTCCTTAGAGTCTCCACATACACCTGAGGCAGGCTTCTCAGGGATCCTTGTCATCTGCAGATTTAATAGTGATATTTTCCTTCTGCCTGCCTTTGCTTTTAGGGCCAAATTTGAAAGATGTCTAACTCATGGCATAATTTGTGTATCAGCAAGTATCAGTGCAATCTGCCAAGAAGAGACAAGGCATATTTGTAGCAGAGCAAATAAATTAGAAGAAGCTTCTTAGCCCATCTCCTTTGAAATTGAAATTACATTGGAGTTGTCATGTTATTATGTGTCAAATGATAATTTGGATAATAAGATGATACAGTGTTAGTTTTTTCAAGCCATTTCTTGCATACTTTCACATGGTTTTAGCTGACATTTTTATATGAGTTTCAACAATCCATCCTTGTACTTTTTTTTGGAGCTATGTTAGAAGAGTATGGTTGGACTCAGTGGGAAGGGACTATATGATGTAAGGTCCTTTCACTTTTATGTGATGTTTTTCCTTTGAAGTTACTGCATTTTCTGTCTGCACTTTTATATACTGTTTCTTATGTAATTTTATTGTACTTTAGATAATTTGGAAGGTCAGTAGAGAAATATACAGTCATTTATTCTGATTCACTGCTATAGATTATTTTTAGGAATATGTTTGTGTCCAAGCCAAGGAGCAGAAGAGGGGCTGACAGCTTCTGTTTGGTCAGCTTACGATGACTGTATAGTTAGTTCTCGAAGTGCCACCTACCTCCTCAAGTCGTGCATACAAAATGGAAGTGAATTAAAAGTGCTGTTTGAAGTGACTACAAGATTTATAAATTCCATTGTTAGCTTTAATAAACTGTTCTGTAACCAAATCTCTAACAAAAACTTGTTGCTAGTCAAAAACTGTTTCAATTCCTAGTACTAAGATTATCACAGTTGAGAAAACTGATACGATTCCAAGAATATGTGATTGCCAGTTTGAGTTTCTATTTCAGTAAATTATTAAACAAAGTAGCGAAAAATTACTACTTCGTGTTCAATTTAATCCTGAATTATGAATTTGCTTGTTTTTTAGAGCATAGAATGCAAATAATATTTATCTTGCAAACACTCAGAATCTGTTCATTTGTTTTCAGTACACGTTTTGGAACTTTGTGCCGAAAAATTTGTTTGAGCAATTCAGAAGAATAGCTAATTTCTATTTTCTCATCATTTTCCTTGTTCAGGTAAGCTATCTCCATTTTTCAGCAAGTTTCTAGATTCTTCCTGAGAAACAAATGAGTTGAAAAAGGTTTAAATAAAGCACTGGTTTTGATGACAGATGAAATAACTGGTAGAACCTGAAAAGCCTTTTACATTGATGATGTGACAAAAGGTGTTTTATTTCATTTCCAGGTTGTAAATGTGAATTTATTCTAAAGGGAAATTGTCACTATCCCTAGTTTGATGGCAAGACATCTCTTGGTGAAAATTAAAAGAATGAATGTTTTTGTTGGTTTTTTTTTTTTGTAATGAACATCCAGATCAGTAAAATCATTGCTAAAAATTATGTTGATGATGGTAAACTTCTGTTACTTTTGCTAAATACTGTATTCTTGTAACAGAATGATGCCTTCGCAGAAATTTTCCAACTGCATTGACATAAAAGACTATAGAGAAACCAAAATAAAGATGCTTGTACAATACTTCTTAGGATAGTACGTAAATATTTGTGCTTGTAATGATTGTCGTAAATAACTATAGTTTTCTGCTTTCTAGGTGTCTTCACTCTGAACTTTTCACGATAAACTGCGTTAAATAATAAAAATCTTACCAAGTTAACTTACTTTGCATACCTGAAAGAAAAGATATGCAGATTCCCAGGACAATTCAGATGTTCTAATTCAAATTTTTGTATAATTTGAAATCCCTCTCTAGATTCCATCACTTTGGTTATAATTGCAGGAGCCACAGCTCAGTATTTCAGGATTTAGTCCTCGCATGCCTAAGAAGAGCTGTATTGTACAACATGTGAAAACAGTACCATGCCAATATCCAATGCTACTTTGTAATTTTGCCTCCAAAACTGCAACTTTCCAGTCTGGTACTTAAATTCTTGCAAGCAAATAGTTTCACTAGGCATTGACATCTGAATTTTAATGTGATTTAAATAGTATGGTATCTTAGTATAGCATTTAGTTATTTTTCTAATTTTCTTAGTATAACGTGTTCTTAAAATTGTTCTTTCTAGTTAAAATTCCTCTGTTTTATAACATGTTGGCAAAATGATTACTTGAAACATCTTGCTTGAAAAATTGACTGCTTACATTCACAAAAATATAACCAGAAAATATTTGTTCCTTTTGTTGCAGTTAATTATTGATACACCTACTAGTCCAGTTACAAGTGGACTTCCACTTTTATTTGTCATCACTGTAACAGCTATCAAACAGGTGAGTAGTTTAGTGAGCGAAAGCAAAACTAAAGAGAACATTATTATTATTGAGTTTGCATTTCAGTTTTCTCTGCCTTTTTGTGTTAGATTGTCTTGGGGCAGTGCTTAAAGAATGATTGCACTGAATTTTGACAGAGTAATTTGATTTTTATTTCTGTAGTTTAAGTAGAATTTGTTGCTATATGATGATGTCTTACTAATTCAAGACATGCTTCTAAATTATTTTATAATTTGGATGTCTTTATGTTCCAAGGAATCATTTACATTCTTGTGTTAACTCAGCATGCTTTGACTTTTGTTTGTTTCTAAATAGATGTCTACACCCTATTATGTTTTTCCATAATGACTGAAAATGAGTTTAGTAGGAACTACAAAAACTTGTAAGATAAATCTAGTCTTCCCTTTAAGGTTTCCTTGGCTGTTACAATATGAACAGATAATAAAAACTATTTTGATTTGAGTCTTCAGGATATGCTGATTATAATCTAGAGCCTATAATGATAGCTGCGGTCCTTTCTGTGGATTAGTACTGGACAGACATTATATTCTCTCATTTTTATTTCATGTTTTTAATGCGAAAATCTGTAAACTCTGAGTATTTTTTAGAAATTAGTTCTTGCCACATCCTTGAGTATTCAAGATCCTAATAAAAGTTGCTGTCTTGAAATAGAATTGCATAGTACAGATATGGAATTGTACAGGTTTTCCATTTCACTTTCAAGTTAGTACTACCAAAAGAAAAAGATTAAAGTAGTTTTTCGCCTGCTACCCTGTTGCTGCAGTGCCATGGTTAACATCCACTTAAATGTGGTTGGGATCTTACGGAAATTAGTAGAATCTTTGATGGATATAAATTATGTTATTTCATATAGGGATATTACAGTCAGATCTGCTTGTTATCAGAACTTCTGCTATTAGAAATCTGGTCTGGATCAGGAATGAATCAGAAGTGAACTCATGATTGCCCTTCTGTTGATAGAGCCACAGCCAGACTTGTTGACTTTATGAGTTTCAGGCCAGCTGCAGGAGGACAGAGGATACCTGTTCTGGCATAAACCTTGCCTAGTGCAAAGTTAATTCATCACAAGTTTTACTAAATTCTAACTGGCAAGTGAGTTTGTAAGCTGTACTTCGCATCCGGTGCCTACAACACTCTTCTGCTTTTACTGTGCCATCTCACCTGGGCACAAAGTATTTTGTAAAAGTCTGGGCTCTGAAGTGATCTTTAGAGGTGTTCAGTTACATGTTTTGCTTTTTGCCTTCAGTCCAATTTAATGATAATTGCTCCTGCAGGATATCCATCAGTCTAGACCTCAGTGACACAGTGAATTCCCTTTCATGATTCAGTCTTCACTGTGTCCCTGAGTCCAGACACCAACTATTTCTTTATTTCAGTGAATGGGATTAGAGTGTGAAAAGAAAGTTTATGCAAGCAGCTTGACATTCAGTATCTTTTACTGGGCCATTTGAAGTTAGTACTTTTCATGGGTATAAGAAAGATCTCTAATGTCATGCTTCAAATGTTCTGTCATTGGGGAAAAAATTCCTTGAGATAGTTGAACATTAGGAAAGTTTCTAGGTCAGAGTGCTTCTCATGCTCCTCATTTTATCTCAAAACTTGTAGAGGGAGTGACTGTATTTCTCATGGACCTATGATGATCAAAACAATGACAAACAAAAATGTGTGTGATGGATTGACCCTGGCTAGCAGCCAAACATCCACTCAGCCTCTCACTTATTCTCCTCTCATGTAGGATAGGGAGAAAAGAGAGGGAAGGTGAAGAGAGTCATGTGTCATGTTACCGACACTTTGATAGGCAAAGCAACTGCTGTGAACACAGGTCAAGCAAAATGAATTAATTCCCTACTTCCCAGTGGCAGGCAGATGTCCAGATGTGTCCTGGAAAGCAGGACCTCAACATGCAGAATCATGGAATCATTCAGGTTGGAAAAGACCCCTGGGATCATTGACTCCAACCATTAAGCCTACTCTACAAAGTTCACCCCTAAACTATATCCCCCAACACCACATCTAAATGACCTTTAAACACATCTGGGGATGGTGACTCAACCACCTCCCTGGGCAGCTTATTCCAAAGTCTGACTACTCTTTCTGCAAAAAATTTTTCTGTAATGTCTAAACCTATGCTGCTGCAGTTTTAAAGCCCTTCCCTCTTGTTCTGTCGCTAATTACGTGTGAGAAGAGAGCACCACTAGCCTCTCTGCAGCATCCTTTCGGGTAGTTATAGAGAGCAACCTTTACTTAGGAGGACCTATCGCTGCAAACAGCCTCCTCCTGCCTACTTTCCCTTGAACGTTTCTCGCTGAGCACAGTGTCATATGGTGTGGAACATCCCCTTGGTCAGTTTGGGTCAGCCATCCAGGCAGTGTCCCCTCCCAGCCTCTTGCCCATCCCCAGCCTGCTGCCCTTTTTTTGACATGAGGGGAAGTTGGAGAGAAAGCCTTGATGCTGGGCAAGCGCTGCTGAGCAGTAGCCAAAACATAGGGATGAAACCAACAGGGTTTTTAGCCCCTAGTACAAAGCACAGCAGCATATAGGCTGCTGTTCAGGAAAATTACCTCCTTTCCAGCCAGACCAAGAACACAGGGTAGCTGAGATTGTCCCTTAATAGGGTAACTGATTACCTTCACAATCTTTACGCTAAATGCATTTTTTCTTCATTAGTTTTCAAAGAAACTACAGAGAGAAGTGTTTTAATTTCTTTACAGTACTAATTGTAAACAATTGAGTATATTTTTTAGTAGAATTCAGATCTTATTGGTGTGCCAAAGTTCTGATGTCTAGTGCAATGTCTAGTATTTTAAGTGTGGCTTTCCCACTCTTAAGACGTGAAATGTTCTGCTTTAGAGTCTTACTGTAGTTTGATAGCAGCCTGACAGTTCGGGTTTGGATTATGACATGATGTGCGTAGTGCTGCAGTTCTATCTGTCTGGTTGAGTTTCTCTCCTGATAACTGATGTAAAGTTTGGGACCTGCTTGAGGAGCTGTACCAGCCTCTGGAATGGAAGTTTATTACACTAAACTTATAAAGACTCCATGAGTTCTCAGATCATTTCTGAGAGTATCCCAGTTAGTGATACTTTTGTACTACATGGAATTTTCAGATGTGCTTACAGTTGGATATAAAAACCCTATGGAATACAAGTGGTATTTTCCATCTCTTAACCACTGGTGCCTTTGTCAGATCTTTATCCCATGGCAAGCCCTTTTGAATGGGAAGTTGCAGATTCCCTGTCCTTTGCTTTGTCTGTTGGAATAAAATAAAATTTCACAGGATTACTGAGCACAACAGATTACTCTGCAAAGTCTCTTGAAACAGAGTTCATCAGGGCTCCGTATTTTGTGTACAGGGTTAAAAAATTTGACATAATTACATGGCCATCAGGACATAGGACCACCCTCAGTCATGCTGTCACTTTATCGTCATACAGTATGGTGTCCCAGTTTTCCAAGATATATTTTCTTCACTTTTATCTTCTCAGCAGCCACTGCTATAAGTACTTTGCACTTACTCAAGAGTCAACAGAGCATGAGCAAGGAATGTTGCCTTCACCACCACAAATTGTTCTACACATTGTCATATTAATCAAAATGTCTTTGTCAGCAAAATTATATATTTTGAATTGTAACTGTGAATGCTCTTTCTTATATATACCCAGCATGACTATGTTATTGATGTGTATCACAATTTGCTTTGTTCTAGTGAGAATATTTTCTTAGTTTTCCTTTATCTTGATCAAGTATAATTGTTTTTGACTTTGTTTTGTAAGCCGGAGCTGTTCTGTGTCTTTATAGCCAAATGTGCATCATTGCATCATTCTGTTTCACTGTTTTTTAGGGTTACGAAGATTGGCTTCGACATAAAGCTGACAATGCAATGAACCAATGCCCTGTTCATTTCATTCAACATGGTAAACTGGTTAGAAAGCAAAGCCGAAAATTAAGGGTAAGTAATGGTGACTTAAGAAATTTTAGAAGTCGGGCTTTACTTCACACTTCTTGTAAAACACGTTATACAGAAATGTAGTGTGATGTTGTTTCAGCATTTATGAGATTTAATGGAGATTGTAGCTGCAATATGCTAATTTTTAATTTAATGGCTCAGAATAAAGTGTTTTTAGAAGCTAGATATGCTTCAGCTTTATCTTTGCTTTGGTAACTCCTCTCATAGCTGTTCCTTTCATTTTCTGTTTTTAACTTGGCATTCCACTGGGCATCACTGAGAAGAGCCTGGCTCCATCCTCTTTGCTCCTGTAGCTGACACAGTGGGAAATGTTAGAATTTAAGAATAAGGATCACTATGATCTGTGAAAAATTGCAACTAAGAGGACTCTTGACTTGAGTTGCACCTAAAAACTCACTTGCTGATGTGTAAATATTTTCAGTGGCAACTTAAAGTTCAGACACAGTGGGCATTTTTATTCTGGTGCTCGTTCTTGTAATGTCACTTTACTGCCAGGAGGGATTTGTTTGCTAAACTGGCCTCCCAGCTTTCTCTCTGGCCAGTTTTGTCATTCTGAAGGGTTCTGATTTTTCCTTTTTTGGCACCTGTATTAAGCTTGCAGTAGTGTGACTGTGTTTGAGGTAGCTGATAATTAAATTAGTGTTGTTTTCAGTGGTAAAGCAAGCTAGTAAAGTCAAAATAGTTGGATGGTATCCTTACAGTTTTTTCTAGGAATAGGTGGATTCTCTGTCACCTAATAAGTTACTCAGGATAGTGAGCCCTAGCAGTGTTTTGTCTAATTCTGATAAAAGTTCTCACTTTGGGGGCTTAATTAGAATTTACTGTGTCACCGTCTTTCATAGTTAATGATTTCATGGTAAAAAGGTAAGTTCTCTTGAAGGACACATCTTGGAAGAATAAGAGAACTTGAGATGATCTGGCCCATCAAGCTCCCCTGCTCTTCGAGATGAAGGCTCTGTATTGTTCAGGTTGGCTTCAGCCAAGACACTCGCTGCCTCCAAATCCAAACCTACCCCTTCTCTGTCTCACTGCGTATCCTGCCTGGGTCTGCAGAATGATGCATGAGAATTCATTTAATTGGAAGGAAATATATGAGGAAATGAATCCCTTCTTAAATTTGAACAGTGCAAAACTTTATTAGTGCTGACAAGTGCAGCTTTTTTTTCCCCTAGAAATGGGGTAGCCAATTGTCATTAAGCTATTTTAATAGGTCTTTAATTTTTATTTGGAGACTGAAATTTAGTAAAACATACAACTCTACTGCTTCAGTAGAAGTTGTGATGTTTAAGAAGATGCCATTGTTTACAAAAAAAAAGGGAGAATTCTTACTGAATTTTCTGTTAATTTGCACACCTGATTGTTGCATATATGCTTAGCAACTTGCACAATCTGTGCTTTTTCATTACAGATAAATTTGAGCCATATGATAATGAATTATGACATAAAAGTATATTGAATAAATGTTAAGCTACATAAAAATTGCAAAAATTATGTATTTTGATGGGATTTTTATTGAAACTTTGATATTCCTAAAACATGTAGTATGACTTTGCTGTTTGTTAAAATTTTAATATTTCTTTGGAAAAGATGAGCTCCAAAAATGTGTCAAAGGTTGATTTTCTCACATGAATAGTTTACGATAACATTTTGAATTTACAGTTGATTGACCGTTCTGTGACATTCTTTCAACACACTGTAAGATATTGCCATATTTACATGAAAAATAATAATTTGCTCACCTTTAACCATGGATAAAAATAGGGTGGACTTCAAGTCACAAATTCTGTTGAAAATCTATCCTGTTTTCATCGGCAGGCTGGGAATTCTTAGCTTTTTCAGTTATCTCTAGTAATAATATTCAGAGCTAGATGCTTATCCTCAAGACCTGATGAGAGTACTTCACATCTCAAGATGTTTTTGAAACAGTATTTCATTGTATTTAGCCTTAAAACATGGATAATATCTTCCATCTCTTAAATAATGTTACGAAACTTAATAAAACTACTTGCAAAATAGATTTCCTGAGAGGAAAGGTACTAGGAAAGAGTAGACCTCAGTCACTCCACAAGATGTAATTCAGTTTTTCAGATATTTTTGTAATTCTTTACTCTCCTGGCAAAATCCTGTTGTACATTAAAAAGTCATGAATTTTCAAGATATTTGAGTGCAGTTAGGCTTTCATTTTGAATTTAAAGCTGCTGCATAAATGATAAATGCGTTTTATTTTGTTTTGTTTGTTTTTTTCCCCCTAGGTTGGAGATATTGTAATGGTAAAAGAAGATGAAACATTCCCATGTGACTTAATATTTCTATCAAGCAGCAGAGGAGATGGAACATGTTTTGTTACAACAGCTAGTTTGGATGGTGAATCCAGTCATAAAGTAATAAAATCTTCTACGCAGAGTTTGCATTTTATTTTTACACAAATCATAGATCATGCTTATATGTGTGAGCAGATACACTGTCTTCTGTAATCTACTCTTAAATTATCAATATTTTATGCAAAGTTTTAGAATTCATTTATTTGTGATTTTGTCTGTGTACAGTATAGGCATACAGATTATAGAGATAATGCACAAACTTTGTAACACTTAAATCTTTTCAGTGACCTGACTTGTGAGTGCCCTGGAAGGTACTTGCATATCGTGTAAGAAGATGCCCAATTAGGAGCATTTAAAAGTGCATCTTATTTGAACTGTGACCTCTTAGGTAAAACCTAGTAAATCTATTTTGTGCTGAACTGAAGTATATGTGCAGATTATTGTCCTTAGATTTTCTTTATGCCTTTTTATTCATTCCAGACTTACTATGCTGTTCAGGATACAAAGGCATTTCACAGTGAACAAGAAATTGATGCACTACATGCTACCATTGAATGTGAACAACCTCAGCCTGACCTTTATAAGTAAGAAAAGAATTCTTAACTGTTTTATTTAAGGCACTCTACCAATAAATTATAAGAATATTGTAAGGAAAAGGCACTGGTTGCGTCTTCCTGTTTAGAGGGGGCCTCAGGGTGAACTTCAAGTCAGGTCCATCTTCCAACCATGCTCCTTCCCTGCAAGTAGTTCACTGATCTGCTCTAGGACAGTGGTCTTGAGGCACATGATCCGTTGGGATGCATGACAGCAACTTTAGAACTTCTATTTTTGTTTATTTTTTTACTCTAAAAAATGATAAACCATTTTTAAATCTAAAAGCAATAAACGATAAGCTTTATTAATATGTGATATTGGCAGTGGCACTCTTACTCCGTCTGTATGTGAGAGTCGTGTGTCACCTGCAATTTGTGAGGAGTCCCTGGGGAAAGAGAGGGTGTTCTACAATGCAAAGGTTACCAGTGGCACCCTCACTTGTTCCTTTGCTTTCAGTGTATTGTGAAGTATTGCAGTTTATGTGTGCCTGGTTAAGTGGATTTATGGATTATATAGTATCTGTTTCTGACTAAAGTAACCCTGACAAAATGGTCAAGTGGCTTAAAAAGATGCCTGCAAAGAAACTGCAGGTTGAAGATAGTACTAACTGCAAGCACAGGCGAACAAGAAAATAACCAACACTTCCATTCCTAATATGAGCTCTTCGTCAGCCACGTTACAAGTTAAAAGCAATGCCAGTCTAATCAGATCTTACAAGTCTGCCCAAAATATTTGAAATTGTCAGGAGTACTTGAAATATGGATTTATATCTGCTGTCATTAATGATGAATTTCACCCAACGTGCTTTGAGATAGTAGCTGATGATAGTATGAAGCCATCATGATGAGCAAGACATTTAAAAACTAAGCATCACTGCCACAGTTTTTCAGTAATGTTTAAAATCTTGTAATAATATTTGGCAAAAGTGCTGTTCAAGATTTCACTAAACTTAATGATAAATCTTTAGAAGCCTCTTTTGAGATTTCTTTCTTCATAATGAACAACAAAAAGCCACATTGCATTGGGGAAACTTGTTACTCCTGACACAATAAAAACAGCTGAAGTAGTACACAGACACCAATATGGCAACAAATTAAAATGCACTCTTCTGTCAGCAAAAGCTGCTGGATGCTAATGCAGAGAAATGTTGCATATTTTTGAAGTGTGCAGGTATCTCCTTTCCCTGATCTCAGTGACCAAGGATCTGGTCACGAAATCTGTAAGAAAACAGATTCTTTAGAGAGCCAGTTCCATGAAAGGCTTGATCCTTTTTTAAATACCTGTCTCACAAAGTGAATGATTGGAAATTGAAGCTTATGCTGTTATAGGTGGTAGAATTTGTTGGGACAACTGTTGACACATGAGTAACAAGAACAGCTTCTGTCTTCTAACTTTCACTTGCCACTTCACCTCTCAACAAACCACAGTGGCGAATCTTTCTTTCCGAAGGCCCGTGGTCATTTTACATCATGATCATAGAATCATATGATGCGTCATAACAAACTATGTAATGTTTTCAGATCTGACTCTACCGTGTTGTATGTTCATTCAGCAGACAGGTCATCATCTGAGCCTGAGAGGTTCCCTTTCAGGGTAGAAGACCCACCAGCTCCCCACATTGTCCTCTGCCAGCCAGAGTGTTAATGTCCAGTTCAATCCCTTTTGGTTTGAGATTTTCCACTTGGACAGCAGTATTGTAAATAGGGTGTACTGGGTCTGGCTGCACTGGAGTAAGTTGTGTTCATAGCAGCCCATGTGGTGTAGTAGTTTTGATTTGTGATTAAAACAGTGTGAATAACACCACTGATGTTTATAGCTATTGCTGGAGAGTGCTTGCACAGTGTCAGGGCTTTCTCTGTTTATCACTCAGCCCCTCCAGCAAGTAAACTGGGGGTGGGCAAGAGCTGGAAGTGGACACAGCCAGGACTGCTGACCTCAGTTGGCTGGAGGGATATTCTGTTCTGTATAATGTCATGCTCAGCAATAAAGCTCAGGGGGGTAGTCTTTCCAAAGCAGTAGTTGCTTGGAGACTGGCTGGACATGGGTCTGTTTACAGCAGTGAATTGTTGGCTTCGCGTCACTTGTGGACTTTTTTCCTTCACTTAGTAAACTGTCATTATCTGGCTTTTGCTCTCCAACTTCTCTCCCCTATTCTGCTGGGGAGGGGATGAGCAACAAGGTAGTGGTTGCTTAATTGCTCTCCAAGGTCAATCTATCATATATCAATAAAATGGACATAATCTCATATCTCTTTATATGCAAACTTTATATTGATTTATTATTCTGTGTGGTTTTGTATTTACATGTTTTAAATATATTCATATGCATCTGTTATTGCTTATGTTCTGGATAATCAGAGCATGTTCAGTTGGAAGCTGCCCACTGTAATAAATACTTTTTAGAAAATATTCTCAGATAATCTTTTCTCACGTGTATTTTTAAAAGTGAGAATAATTTGGTTTTTAAAAAATATATGTGGTATTTATATCTGTATATAGAATCGTATGTCCTTGTAGTGTACACAAAAATAATTGAAATATTAAGATATATATGCAGAAGACGACACAACTTATCAGTGTTATTAAACTACGTATGTATTTCCCTTACAGATTTGTTGGTCGGATAAATGTTTACCATGATAGGAATGAGCCTACTGCAAGGTAGGGAAAATCTAGAGTTTCTACACACTTAAACATTTTCAGGGCTCAACCCTGAAGTATCAAAAATTAGAATTGCCTTTGGTTCACCAGTATTATGCTGCTTTCTCTAATTGACAGAATGCTTTTCTCTTAGAAGTTTCCAGACTTACTTTATATATTGTAAATATTTTGTCTTTTAATCAGAAAGCTATATCTTGGTTAATATTTTTGTCTTTATTTAACTTCAGTGTCTTATTTGACATATATTCAGTTTGTAAATGACATTGATAGGATTTTGACAGTACTTGTACAATACTGTCCCATTAGCATGGTATCTTGGCAGTGTACTAAACAATAGGAATAGAATCATAGAATACTAGGTTGGAAGGTACCTCAAGGGTCATCTGGTCCAACCTGTCTTAGCAAAAGCACAGTCTAGACAAGATGGCCGAGCAACCTGTCCAGCTGAACCTTAAAAGTGTTCAGTGTTGGGGAATCCACCACTTCCTTGCATAGATTGTTCCAATGGCTGATTGTTCTCAGTGTGAGCAATTCTCCTCTTGTGCCCAGTTGGAATCTCCCCAGAGTAACTTGTACCTGTTACTCGTCACCTTTTCCATGTGTCTCCTTGGGAAAAAGGAGTTTCCATCTTCTCTGTAGGCACCTTTTAGAAATTGGAACATGGGGATAAGGTCTCCCCTAACCCTTCTTTTCTCAAGGTTAAACAAACACAGTCCTCTCAGCCTTTCCTCATATGGCAGCTTCCTAGCCCTTAGATCATCTTTGTAGACCTTCTCTGGGCCCTCATTAGCTTGTCCCACATTTCTCTTATTTTTCTTCTTGGAGATTGAAGAGTTTGAACATACCAGATATTATGTTTAGTTTTAGTTAAGGTGTTTGTACATTTGTCTAAAATATACACAATGTTGTATGTGTTCATAAAGGCAGTATCCTGAAAAATGTGTTTTGTAGTGGTATAGGAGACAGTGATTTGTTACCCTGGATCTGACACCTAGAAGGGTCTACCTCCTGTGCAAATAGGTTTCCTCCTGAAGGGAATGTGATGCTTTCTGCTCAAAGAGCCATCTGTAGCCCAGGTCGTTGTTTTTTGGCAAAGGAAGAAAAATGAGGCAATAAAAGAGAGTCACAAGTGTTCCTGTCTTTTCTGCGAAGGATCTTCTGGCTACCAGCAAGGAAGACATTTGCTGTACCTGATTTTTTTTCAGGTCCTTGCCACAAAGAGGCAAAGCAGTAGAAGGCAATGCTTCTCACTTGGGTGATATCCTAGACCCTAGCATGTGGAAGGTTACTCATAGAATCATAGAACAATTCAGGTTGGAAAAGACCCTTGGGATCATCGAGTCCAACCATTGACCCTACACTACAAGGTCACCCCTAAACCATATCACCCAACGCCACATCTAAGTGACACTTGAACACATCCAGGGATGGCGACTCAACCACCTCCCTAGGCAGTCTGTTCCAGTGCCTGACCACTCTTTACTTAAAGAATTTTTTCCTAATGTCCAGCCTAAACTTGCCCTGTTGCAACTTGCAACCATTCCCCCTGGTTCTGTCCCTAATTACCTGTGAGAAGAGACCAGCACCAACCTCTCTACAATGTCCTTTCAAGTAATTGTAGAGCATGATGAGGTCCCCCCTCAGCTTCCTCTTTGTCAAACTGAACAGACCCAGCTCCCTCAGTCAGTCCTCATAAGGTCTGTTCTGGCTAAGTGCCTTCCTAACCTCAGTATCTCTGTAGATACATGATTTTCTGTGATAGTCTTCTATGAAAACTGACTTTTTTTACTTCTTTCACTTTAAAGATCCTATTGACTAATAAAGTTAGTTGGAACTTGAGTGGGAGAGGAAAGGAAAATAAGCAGAGAATACCTGTTTAATCTCAACAACAACAGATTGATTGTGTATAACACATGAGAAGAAAATATTCAACATTGTGATTTGTATTCCCTGGACAGCACTATTAGACCAGTTGAGATTTTTACTATATTAGGATCTTATAATCGAAATCATTTATGTAACATCACTGGTTTAAGTGGAGCTGGTTTCAGGTTTTGCATTTTGGTTATGGCCCTGGGGTTTTTGTTTGTCTAGATTTTCTTGAATTTGAGGGGTTTCGTACCACAGGAGCACATTAAAAAACATTTAAAAGTACTGAACTTCTTGGAGTTTTTTCCATGGCTATGTAGATAGTCTGACAATTCTATTTGCTGTCTGTCTATTGAGTAATCTTTGGGTTTGCGCTCATGTGGTGATTTGGACATACCATGCTCCGAAATACTATTTCTAACTGCATGGGGATCCTTATGTTAATTTCACTACTCGTCAGTAAATTACTTTACGTATCATAAAGTCACAGAATGATAGGGGTTGGAAGGGACCTCTGGGGATCATCTGTTCCAGTCCCCCTGCCTAGAGCAGATTCAGCCAGAGCAGGTTGCACAGGATGATGTCAAGGCGGGTTTTGAATGTCTGCAGAGACAGAGACTCCACCACATATCTGGGCAGCCTGTTCAGTGCTCTGTCACCCTCAAAGTAAAGAAGTTCCTCTCATGTTCAGATGGAACTTCCTATGTTCAAGTTTGTGCCCATTATCTCTTGTCTTGTTATTGGGCACCAGCAAAAAAGGCTGGCCCCATCCTCCTGACACCCACCCTTTTAGTGTTTGTAAGTATTGATGAGATCCCACCTCAATCTTCTCTGCTCCAGACTACAAACACCCAAGTCCCTCAGCCTTTCCTTCTAAGAGAGATGTTCTAGTTCTATAATCATCTTTGTAGACATTTTCTGGACCCTCTCCAGCAGTTCCCTATCCTTGAACTGGGCAGCCCAGAACTGTTCACAGGACTCCAGATGTGGCCTCTCCAAGGCAGAGTAGAGGGGGAGGAGAACCTCCCTCAACCTGCTGGCCGCCCTCTTCTTGAAGCACCCAGGATGCCATTGGCCTTCTTAGGAGACAAAGGCACATTGCTGGCTCATGGTCATCCTCTTGTCCACCAGGACTCCCAAGTCTCTTTCTACAGAGCTGCTTTCCAGCAAGTCAACCCCTAACCTGTACTGATACACATGGGGCTCTAGGGGCAGTACCCTATTCTTGCCCTTGTTAAATTTCATAAGGTTTCTTCTCTCTGCACAACTCTCTAGCCTGTCCAGGTCATGCTGGATGGACTTCCTGGTGTGTCAGCCACCCCTCCCAGTTTTGTGTGATCAGCAAACTTGCTGAGGATGCATTCTGTCCCTTCATCCAGGTCATTGATGAAAATACTGAGCAGGACTGGACCCAGAACCGACCTTGGGGAACACTGCTTGTTAAGGACCTCCAACTAGACTCTGCACCACTAATCACAACTCTCTGAGCTCTTGTCTTTCAACGAATATTAAATCCACCCCACTGTTCATTCTTCTAGCCCACGCTTCCTAAGCTTGCCTGTGGGGATGCTGTGGGAGACGGTGCCAACAGCTTTGCTGAAGTCAAGTTAGACAGCATCGACTGCCCTCCCCTCACCGACCCATCCAGTCATGCCACTGCACAGTTCCTGGTCTGGATTAGTCAGACATGACTTCCTCTTGGTGAATCCATGTTGACAGCTTGCAAAACCTTTTTTACTTCCACGTGCTTTGAGATAGTCATCTTTAGGCTTTAAAATATATACAGTAAGTTTCAAACAATACCTTGTCTGCCATCTATACTTAAAATATAAGAATGTGTTGTCCTTAAGTAATTCTGTCATGCAGGACACTGTTGTTTCTGTAAGCCTAAAAAAGTCCTGAATGAGTATTTTTAAAAAATAAGTACCTCACAGTTACGATGATGAGTCTTTATTTAGGTACCTATATATGTGGATTTTAGGTGTATTAGTTTAAGACTTGGCTTGTGAAGTTATGAGCTTAATTTTAGGCACATATATATATATTTAAGATTTTCACTTAAAAGCTTTAAATATGCCTACTGGTTTTGTTACACAAAATAAATATATTTGAGTAAAACTAATTTCCCGATTAATGTGGATTCCACAAAGGTCTAGCTCTTTCTAAATGTTTATATTTTGTAATACTTGACTTTTGCAGGCCGTTAGGATCTGAAAATCTGCTTCTTAGAGGAGCCACTTTAAAGAACACAGAAAAAATCTTTGGTAAATATTTCTGTTGATTATTTAAGTGGACCCTGAAGCAAACATTAGACAAAGTTACAACTCTACAATTACTACTGAATCACTTGATTTACAACCTCTTAATGAGGCTTACTCTTGCTGTAGTTGCAGTAAAAGATGTACAATAACTATAGAAATTTTGGGGAGGGGGATTTTTTGGTTTAGTCTTCAGGGACTGGTGAAGGTGACTCAACAAGATGACTCAGATTCTTCATATAAATACTTGGCTTCTGAACAATATTGTTGTCCCAAAGCAGTTAATGAGCCTGTTAAAAATTTTAAATCTATTTTGCTCATTTGTCAAAACAGAGAAATACACAAACCAGATAGAGAGAGCGAGATATATATATATATATA
>NW_009704291.1:0-63068 GCF_000703405.1 Apaloderma vittatum
AATAAAATAAAATAAAATAAAATAAAATAGACTAATAAGACAATCTGGGAAGCAATATGGCCAGTGAGTTGGACATCTGTTCTGGGGAAAAGGCTTGGGACCTATTTCAAGGGATATGGTAAGAGAAGGGCAACCCAACCCTGGCTTGACTAGAGGAAACTGACACAGGCGGATCATGGCATGGTTAACTACTCTTCAGGAATTCTTTGAAGATAAGGGCAATTTAGTGGGTAGCAGAATATTTTTATTTTCCAGAAGCATTTGACAGTTTTCCATACAGGAGATTAATGTCTTTTCTACAAAGACATTAAAGGAAAGATAAAAGAGTGACTGGAATGGAAAAATAGCTTAAAAATAGGAGACAAAGGTTGGCAAAGGATTGAAGGAAGCACTGCTGACTCTTTCTAAAACTGACACCACTTCTATTTATAGTGAACCACACTATATTTCTGTTGAAGCCAGTGGTAGTTTGCCACTGAAATCAACTTTGCGGGAAGACAATAAAAATGGGTGGTGTCTTGCTTTGATCTATGTACCTGTTCAAAACAGCCTGAAAATGTGATGGGAATTCACCTCTACTGCACAAGCTGCAGGCAGACAACAGCTGGAAGCGATGCTACCTTTACTTGGAGGATCCAGCACGGGGACACCCTGGGGTAAATTCCCCCACTGAGCTATGTAGAAGGGGCTGGAGAGGTCTTAGCAAGTGGCACCATGTGCAGCCAGGCAGCCTGAGGGCTCCCTTCCAAACCACTGCCTCACTCCTTGGGCCAAAATTATTTCCCTGAAAAACACTAAGGGAAGACTTGAAAGCAGTGCTGAAACAACCTGTTTGAAGAAAGAAAGGGGTTTTCCACAATGTGCCAATGTTGCATAGTGCATCCATAGTGCTGCAGGCTTGTACAGTAGCATCTTTAGCACGTACCAGCAGCAGGGTGAGGGATCCTCCCTGTCGGGAGCGTTTTAGCGCTGGGTCTTAGTGGGCAAAGCATCAGTGCTGATCCCAGGGGCAGAGTTTTTGTGGGATCTGCTCAAAGCCAAACAGGTCAGAGGAAGTTTAGGAGAAATCCCAGCAAGCCCCAAGACATGTGCATGCATTCATTCATCAACGGTAGCTTTCTACATCAGTCACTCTAATTCTAAATAAGAGTGATGGGACAACCTCAAGCCATCTCTTATTAAACCATAGCCTACTGGTTACCAGGCAAACAGTGAGTAGCTCCAATTCGAGTCCTTTGGTAAGCAGTGCGCTGTAATGCCTGGAGGGAGTGAAGGGTGAGGGGCAGGGGAAAGCTGAAGTCCTGGCTCCATCTGCCCCAAAACTCAGTGATGTCTCAAAAAGAAACAGGATTCGATCTGAAGTGTCTGAACTCTTCTCTAATCACTGCAGCCAACTGTTTGTTTGTATCACTGTCCTCATGTCAAGCACTGGACCTGTCCCGGTATGCATTGGCATTGAGGGTTAAAGGAAAGTTTATGAAAAAGCATCTGATGGCACAGAAAGCGCATCCACGTTAGCACCCCTTGAATCATACATAGAATCATTATGGTTGGAAAAGACCTTCATGATCATCAAGTCCAACCATTATCTAACTCTACCAGGCCCAGTCCTAAACCATGCTCCTGAGCACCTTATCTACACAGCTTTTATATACATTCAAGGAAGGCAATTGAACCACCCCTGGGTAGCCTGTTCTAGTCTTTGATAACCGTTTCAGTGTAGATTTTTTTCCTAATATCTAACCTAAGCCTTTCTTGAAGCCATTTCCTCTTGTCCTGTGATTGTAAATTGTGAGAAGAGACCATCACCCAACTCTCTACAACCTCCCTTCAGGTAGCTGTAGAGAGCAATAAAGGTCTCCCCTTGGCCTCCTTTTCTTCAGACTAAACAACACAAAGTCTGTCAGCTGCTTCTTGTAAGACTTATATTTGAGATCCCTCACCAACTCAGTTGCCCTTCTCTGGACCTGCTCCAGCATCTCAATGTCTTTCTTACACCACGGTGCCCAAAACTGAACACAATAGTCAAGGTGCAGCCTCACTAAGGTGAAGAAGAACCAGGTTTTCCCCAGGTCCTGCACTCATTAACACTAGAGTGGGTCAGGTGCAGTGCCTCTGAAATTGGTGAATGGTTCCTAAAAGTAAATCTCATAAGTTCAAAATTGGCACTTATCTTCAAGCTCAGTCCGGTCATGTATGTTCAACAGAAAGACATACAGATATATCTCATTTTTCAAGTCTCACTTTTGGCTCTGGAGTTATGTGTCCTCTTCCTCTGGGGTAAAAGTGTCTTCCATGTAACCTGGTGCTCTTCTGCCTTGGTCAGATCAATAGATATAGGCATATGTAAGAGTTCCTAAAGGTGTTCAACCTGTCTCCACTGAGTATCTCTACATTTGCACTCCTGTTAATTGAACACGGGGCACATCAGACAGTAAATCACCAAACAAAATTTTTCACACAAGCCTTCATTATCTCTCAGTCAGAAAGGAAGCAGTCTGTAAAACAGAAAAGCTTTCGGATTATTTTGCCTGAAAACTCTTTCTACTCCTTTTCAGTTTTGTCTGTAGCCCTTTATGCTGGCTTCTAGAGTGGGGGTAAAAAGACAGGAAAAAATATATCATATTTGAGTGCCTGTGGAGAAAACAAAAAGCATTTGAAACATGTTGTTTTACAGTGTAACTTCCTAACTATAGTCTTTGTTTTTTCTGGAAGTGGCTAGAATCCTTGATCGCACTTGAGTTCTTAAAAATTCCTTTAAAAACTTACTCAATGAAAGTAAATCAAGATAAGGAATACATATGGTAACAATACTGACTCCTGCTTGGTTTCAACTTGTTCCAGCTGTTTGCACTACGGTGAATTGCAGGGCCAGGAACACTGTGTCCACAACCCTGTTACTGGAAGTGGCAGACAGACCACTTGGGCAGCCTGTGACATCTGAGTGAGAAGGTACAGTAACAGATAAGGTGGCATTCACCTTGCAGCAATCAACAGAGTTACTTTGGTATAACAGAGGGAAATCTGGCTCCTTGAACTCCTTGAGGCTACCATAAGAAAAGGTCATGATCAGCAAACAAAAAGAAAATAATATCTGGGTGTTCAAAGTCCGCCTGTAGTTTAATTTCTCTGCCAGAAAACCCAGCACTAAAGTTTAAGATAACATTTGGAGGGAAACAGATGTGCTTGGGTGGTTTATTTGAAATAACTTCTCATATCTCATAGCCAGACATTTTACTTGAACATTTAGCATGATTACTCCTTACAGCAGAGCTATCGTTAGTAATGCAAAATTATTCCAAGGGAGATGCACTTTACACTCTTGCTTGAAATTGATGTTAAAAAAGGTTGTATACTTGAATGCATATGTGTATGAACTTAAACACTCTATGCTGAATTCCTTATTCAATAATAATGTTGTGCCCTTACACAATGTTTTCTGTTGTTGCTGGATTTCTACAAAATGTGATATCTTATTGTTTAGTTTCTTCTTCAATGGCATGGCAAGAAAGATGATATAGTTTGCCTCAAGTCACCTGCCATAAAACGCCAGGATTGGGAACTGAACGCAGGCATCCTGTCACTCACCCTGGCACATCTGACCAGCATCTCCTATAGCCACATTGCCTCTTATGCTGCTGGGGTGTTTGAGGTGGGTCACATCGTGCATGGCTGTGTGGTGCAATTACAGCATACATTGTTCCTGTTTTCTCCTACCCCTTTCTTTAGTAATACTGTACAAAACAGAAATGTTGCCTGCCATGCAAGGCATATAAATATAATGGCACTATAAGCAATAATCACAGCTTAAATAAATGGCTGAAAACACAACTGTGCTCCTCCCTTCTCTGATTTCTCTGCAGATCAAGAGGAGGAGAGGAGTGTGTGTGGCACTCGTACTGGGAGCTTTCATCTGTGGAGCAGAATGTTTGGCATCCAAGATTATCACCTGCTATACGTCTTTCTGGGATTGCCCAGGTATGAAAAACTGTTTTTAAACATTCCTTTGAACAGCCCACCCACCCCTCCATGGTTCCTATCTCAGAAGTCCTTCAGGCTGCAATAAAGTTAAAATGAGGGTTAACTCTGATTACTGAAGTTAATTGTGAGGTTAGCAGAAGCAAGGCCTAAGGTGGAGCAGTTTTGTGTTATAGAGCCAGGAGTCAGCACATCGCTAACATCACAGCCAGCAGGGGAACAGCAGAGCAGGCAAGGGTTCAATGGGATCAGCTCCGAAACACCCAGTGGGCTGTATGCTGGCATCTAAATTTCACGCTGTCTCCCTTGCTCCTGCAAAATGAGGAAATACCATTCCCAGAGCCCCCATACCCCCATATTACTGCAGCAGCCATCTGGGATGGGGTGCATTTATTGCTGACGGGCCCCCCTCAGAGAGGGGCAAGGGAACCCTTTTTGCTTTAATTACAGCTTTTTTTCCAGGAAGCCTGGTCAGGACAGGGGAGAGCTTTCAAGAAGAAGCAGATACCATGGCAAACCTGTGGTGATGAATTCTCCTTGACAGTGATGCTACAAGGACATTAGGACACCTAGGTCTACCCCTGGTGATGCCACTGAGCACACCAAAATAGCACATCACTTCCCCTCCTTGCTGCCCTTTCCTACCTGCTGTACTCTAGCTGCTTAATCTATAATCTAAACCGTACCATCCTCTGGGCTGATGCTGTCCTTCTCAGAGTCTTTCCACTGCATCTGCAACAGGACTCCCCGATCTTTGCACTCTGGTACTGCTGCAATATAGATGACCTATTGGATCCTGAGGATTTTCATTCCCTCTCTGGGCACAAGACTGCATTTGCACTTGAAAAATACAATTTAAAAAAGGCATTGCAAATGTTTAAAGCTGGCCTTGAAATCTTCCTGCAAATTTCTACACCAGAAGAAATAAATAATAGAAATGTTTGAATATGAACAAGATCATTATTTTTCATCTGCCACCAGGTATTAGGGATTGGGGAAGGAGAACTTGCATTAATTAATATTCATCAAAAAGACAAGAATTAATCATAAGGAAATCCAGCTGCAAAAGTACAATTTAGGCAAAGGATTATGAAGAGCTCTACGACTGTAGGAATAGGTGCTGCAGAGGGGCAGACAATGAATGGAAATATCAGTCTTCCTTTGGCTGGTGGTATTCAGGAGCAGACCCACCTGTGGGTCTGGGCACATCAAAGTGAACCTCACCCCTCAGTGGTGGGGTGAGAAAGTGACTCTATAGTATTGGTTGCATCAGAGGAGTCATTACACAAGCTTCAGATAGAAAAATTGAGGTCAAGTGTCACTGTACATGGAGATATGTGCCCGTCTCCATATTTTCAGGTTTTTTGAATAAAAATTTAGGACAACATAAAAAAGATTTTTGGGGTGCTGTAACCATGTGTCCCAACCATAGTCTGCTCTTCCACATGCGTAGCACAGAGCGGCTAACGTCTTAAGTAGACCTGGCCAAACCACTAAGCAAAATCTCTGATTCCAGGTAAGAATAACATTTGCCAGGTCTGAGTAATAGAAGAAGTCACAGGGACAGGACATAATGCTGCTTATCTCTGGTTTGTAAGGGAGACTTCATGGGTCAACATGGAAGATGTAGCATGCTGCATCCATCTGGGCTTCCCACCCACGGTGCTGGTGCTTGTTAATGCAGTCTCAGTATGAAGATGTTATGGCATCATCAGAGCAGCCTGATTAGAAGCATCACCAAAGAGAGGCCTGCAGCAGTTCTGTTGTAGTTACAGAATAAGTCGCTGTGAGCTCTTCATGCCCAAGCCCACAGTTCAGCGTAAAATTAACACAATCCTCTGCAACGGGAACAGGGATCTCCCAAACATACACTTGTGCATATCTTTAGTAGCACAACCGTCTTTATCAGATTTCTTCCTTATCATTTGTCTTCTGGAGCTTCAAGAGACATTGTACCTTTGCTTTTGACTGCAACTGTGAACTATGACTACGAAAACGATAAAGTGATGACATGCCATCTAGGGCTAGGTCTTATGGAAAAGCAGCAATTTCCTTATATTTATAATAGAATTGTAAAAGATGGCAAAAATGCATGGTCTTTCCTAATATGAGCTACCACAGCTTGAGAGGATCACCTCAAGCAGTCTTTGTCCTCACTGGGATGCTGCTGCTTATACCACATGTCACCAGCATACACAGATGTTCTCAGATACTCTGAAGCAAAGAGGTATAAGAATACATAGAAAGCAGCCTGAGAAAGCTGGCCGAGAGCTGTGAGAAAGATGGAGCTTTGAACAGTGCTGTAAGTAAAGTGAGGTCCCCATCTTCTTTGAAAAAAAGGGGTCTCTGAGGTGCCGGATGAAAGGGACGGTGCTGGCAGCGCACAGCAGTACTCAGCAAGCAGCCTTGCCCTGCTCCTCACACCCCAGCGAACATATGGCCAGGGAGATTGCCAGAGCTGCATTGTTATCTTATTTCAAGAGTAAAATCTGATTGGTTTTTAAATCTAATCAGTTAAATTGGAAACATTCGGATTTCCCACGTGTCGGTGAGCAAACCCTTGGGTTCGAGTGTTATGTCATGGGGAGCACAGCTGCAGCCAGCTGGGTTTTGCCCGGTTGCACTTTTCCTGGCCTGACAGGACCTTCCCTGGAGCTTGCCTGGGATTTACGGACACATTTTGTCCACAGTGACCATGAGGTCACCAGTGACCCATCGCAACTAATCCCCTGAAGGCTTTTGGCCATGCTCTACTGCTGTTGAAGTCAGCAAGGAGATTCCCACTGGTTCAAGCAGGACCAGGATTTGGCCTGATGGGAACAAATAGAAAGGCTGAGACAGCAAGCTGTCTCACTTGCTCAGAATAATCTCCCAGTAGATGGGCATAGAACAGTGTTTACAAAAAAAGTCAAGCTAATTTTACATAGCCCTCCTGTGAGGGAGCCATCTTTCCACTGCTTGTCTTTTGAAAGCAGAGACGCTGGGGTTCGCAGCACTGCTAATATCTAATAAATCAACAGATTGAAGGCATCTTTCCAAATAGACAACTGTGTTTATTAGTACAAGATACTAGTAAAAGCCCTCTGTAATGAAGATTTCCTCATTTCTTTGTTTTATGTTTACTATAGCCTCTCCTCTCTGCAGCAAATAAAACAGACATGACAATTGGAATCATAGGCAGACTTGGATTTTTTAAAACGTGTCTGTGTTAAATAACATCACACAGGATTGCAGCGGGAGTAGATGCTGTTTACATCTTGTTATAAGGCAGAACAACACAAATTTATGTGGGTAATTTCCTGAGAACCGATCTGAAGAGGACCTTTGATGTCACCAGCCCCAGCATCCCAATGCCAAAGTTTCAATTTCTATTCTGAGGGAGTAATCTCCAGCTCCAAATTAGGCACTTAGCATGGACAGAAGCAGGAGGCAAAATCGGTTGCCGTAACTCAAGACTGAGCACTAAAACCAATCAGCTTCAATGGAAAAGAACCCCCAAAATTCTACACTTAGGCACCAAAAAGACAGACCACAGCATTAGTGAACACTTTAGATATATAAGAATAAATGTTTAAAAATTGTTTCCTTATCAAGAGAAGCTGATCATCCTTGCACTTCTGGAAAAATAAACAGGGGCAATATGAGAAAGATATTCTGTGCAATTCTTTGACATTATTGAAGGGCTTTTTCCAGGGTTTTAGCAATCAGCTCAGGTTAACAGCCTAAAGCAAAATAACGCATCTAATTGTTATTCTTTGGGAAATACCCTGAGGCAGCATGTATTGGTTTGTTAATAAGCAGTAGAAATGGAGAATCAGAGGGTTGATTTTAAAAATTCCCCTTTCTGATTAATAAGGGTATTTTGTTAATTATGCACTAAGCAAAACGGTGAGCTTGGAAAGAGGGAGAATAAAGACCTCCACAACACATATTTATCCTCTACGAGAAACAAAGGATGAAGAACTGCCAACACTGAATCTCAGCCATGTTTGCGTACTGCAGTGCTGCCAAAGGCAACAGTGTGAAAATCTGTAAGACTCACATTCATCCCTGGTGTTATTCAGCTCACTCTGATGAAGATACAGCCAGGATAAGTTTGTCTCAGTGGAGACAAACAAACTAAGGCATTAGCGAAGCTGCCTGCCAAGAGATCAGTGCAGTGCTCCTGGGAGAAGCAAGCAGAGACCACTACCAGCAGTGGGTTTAATCCAGCAACAGCACAGAAGTTAGCAATGCTCTCCGTTTCTTCTGTGTGTGGAGCAACACATTCTACATTTCTTCTACATGTGAAGCAAGCTGCTCCACACAGCTGGCTGACCCATGCAGCTCCAAACCCAAGTGTGGGGTGGTTTCCAGCCTTGATAGCACCAGGATACATGTCCCCACCTGCAAAACAAGAATAAGGACTTCTACAACCAAACAAAAGCACAGAAAGAATGTAACAGGGTGAATGTGGTGATACTTTGGCTGAATACAGACTCCCCCCTTCCCTGTGCCTTTGTGGTTCAGTTTCCCCAGATGAAACTTGGTTTTGCACTTAATAGTCCCCAATAGATTTTAAAGAAAAGCAAATTCTTCCAATGCCTTCTCCTGGCACAGACTACTGCAGTTCCTGCCTGATGGTCCCAGCTCCCTAGCAACAGACACAAGATGCCAGTTTTATCCCTTCACCAAGATTCATGGAGATTTAAGCTCTCAATCCCACAAGCGTACATGCATTTGACTGCTGGATCTTTCTGCTCTGTCCTGGCAATCCTTGCTTGTTGCCTCTGTGGAAAAGATGATGAACCGCCTGGAACACAGCCTTGAATAATTGAATTGATACATCTTCACAGTTTCTTCAGTGTTTGGCTAATTTAACCAGAGACACAGCAAACACCTCAGTGATTTTGTGCTGTGCAGACCTAAGCTGGCAAATTCTTCCTGCCTCGAAGTCACCCACCCCCATTTCCTACCATAACTCAGATAAATTGGTCTATGCATTTCCAAAGTAGCTGTCACACAGCGTGGAGATACCATGACATTTGTGTCAGTGGAAGACAAACCTTTCCAACGTGTTTCTGCAGTGTTGTGCATTGGGATGAGCTAGCAAATGTCAGAGCTAGGACTAGGGCTGTTGTAGAGTTACAAGCATGTATTGCTTGTAGTATTCCATTTTGCAGGGTAGCCAGATAGTTAATTTGATCTGCTGCTGTTAGAAGTCCATGGCAGAGAGGCAGCAGGAGCAGGAAGGCTCATGAAGCCAGATCTTACACAGACCAATAGGCTGATATTAGTTGTGATGGCCTTCATCAGTTTCTCAGAAAATGTGCTGCTTGCCATCTTGTTGTTTAAAAAAAAAGGAAAAAAAGAAAAAAAAAGGAGAGAGAGCAAAGAAGACAGAAGCGTGTGGGAAAGAAAACAGGATTGATTTCAGACTTTTGGTATGAGAGCCAGCTCTGTACTTGAGTAACTTCATCTGTGTGCTGCCGGGAGTTCGGATAAAGCTGACATGGATTTGAATGAAGAAATTTGGACAAGGGAAGGAAATGAAGTGCAAAAGAAATATAGGCTGAATTTCAGGACCTAATGTTTAAGTGTGAGGGATTTTTTTAAATCAAAGAAGTAAAAAAGAACTAAAGGTCCTATTATTTCCAGCAGCTGCATGCAGAGTAAGACAATCTACCAGGGAAGGTGTTTTTTCTCCCTGCCCGGTTCATGTCCTTTAGCACCAAAGGGTTAAACCTCAGGGAGCAGCAAGTCAGCATGTGCATGGCAGATGCGTAGGGTCATACAAAACGGACAGAGACAGACGGACAAAAAGGCTGGGGCTTCACTGGGCAAAAACTGGGCCAGCTTGCCTAGAAGTGAACAAACCCACAGTGCCTTGAATCAGGGCACAACCTCTGTGATCAGTGCTTGTGGTGTAAAAGGGACCCTGTCCGAGGAATTTAGGTCACCTAGAGCAAGATACTGCCCAAAGAGCACATCCTCCTCCTCCTCCATCAGGAGCTCATCTCCTGCAAGCAGTATCGGGTCTAAAATCAAAGGTGGATCTTAACGCAAGGAGGCAGGTGCCAGCTCTAGATGTCTGTGCCACTCAGGCAATTAACTGACAAATACAAACCAGATCTCCACATTTCAAAGTTCATTTGCATTGCTCCTGAGACAGTCTGTCGGAAAAGGATGCAATTAGGTTGAAGCTGACAAGATTTATGCAGAGGGGAGTAAAAGGGAAAGAACAAAAAATGAATCCGTCAAACAACCAGGCAAGTGGCAGCTCTGGCATGAGGACAGCAGTCAGCAGGGCTTCAGCAGCAGCGAGAGAGGCACAGAGCTGCTCCCCTCCACCCCTGCCAAAGTCAGCAGAGAGGGGATGCGCACATGAGTGCCAGTGTTGGTGGCAGCCTCCGTGGGAGGCTGGAGCTCAACACAGCTGAGCTGCTGCATCACCAGCCCAAGCTGCCATGCGCCCGTGGTAACACCAGCCAGGCTGTGTGTGCAGCTCAGCTGATCCTCTGCCGTGGGCAGAGTTCAGCTTCTGCTTTTCGTGGACCATGCGTGCAGGCATGAGGGTCCAGAAGATGCAGCCATCCATTCGTCATATATTCCTGCTCTAAATAGAAGGGTTGTCATTCCAGGACTGTGTGCAAGCTCAGCCATCACCACAATAAACAGACCTGCAGATCAGTCACCTGAGATGCACCTACAGCTTCTGCTTAACTGGGTTATACAGTCAAGGTGCCAAAATCTGTTTGATTCTCTTCCTTCAGAAATAGGAAAACTACATTAGAATCCACTCAAAGCGCATGTCATACCTGCTATTGAAGAAGAAAAAAGTAAAATCACCTGTCCAGCATTCAACACTAAGAAGACTTGGAGTTATTTTCTGCTTGTGAAATTCAAGCTTGTAAAGAGGAAAAAAAAATAAAGCTTTGCCTTGAAAACGGTACTTAATTCTGCTCTGTGGTAAAAAGATTGCAATAATTAAACAATTAAAGGATTTTAATGGTGTTGGAGATTGTTCGTTTGAAATGGAAAAACACATTCCTTCCTTCCATCTTTTTCTTTCAGGCTACTATGACTGGAGCTAATGATGTCTGATCAGCTCACTTGTGAGTCTGCTCCTTTATTTGCCACTGGGCAGCCATTTCAGCAGGCTGTCATGAAAAGCACTTGTATTTCCATTCTCCAGGCAGGATGGACTGGGGCAGCCCTGCAAGTGCTGCCCTGCTGCCACAAGCAAGCCTAAAGCTGGACCCTGCAACTGTATTTTAACCCAAATGGGTAAAACTGTCAAAAGTCCCCTTGAACAACTGAGTCTGGAAATCCAGTATATTTGCATGTGAATGAGCAGTAGACAAAGAGAAGTGAACAGCTATGTTGCCTTCGCCTCATTGGTTCCACTCAACGGTGGTTGCATGGCCCCAGGACTTGCAGCAGAAGAGACCCAAGATGTTGATTCCCAGCCATTTCCCCCCATGATACCACTTTCTAAATCTCTCTTATTTCCTCTTAAATGCTCCCTTTTTGAGGTTTAATAGTCCTAATCAACTCTGTCGTTTCTTGTATGAATACCTTTGGTTCTGCTTCTTACCATCCTCCAAAACTGTTTGCAGAGAAGTGTCCCGAGCTACACAAGGGTGATCCTGGACCCCTTCCCTGGCACAGTATTAGGGTTCCCATTTCACGTTCCCTGCCTTTCCCAGTAAGTTTCAATATTTAATTGGCTTTTGATTGTTTCTGTGGATGGAGCTGCTCCTTTCATGGATTTGTCTGCTCAGAGCCCTTCACTGTACACACAAATGGGGGCTCTGTTTTCTTCCCCCTCAATGTACACCACTTCACGCAGTGATGTCAACAGCTTGGTTCACAATCTAGGTAATTTACCTACAAGAATTTATTTTGCCTTTTTATTTCCAGACAGTCTCATTAGGTTCTCTTGCAATTCCTAAATCTGCCTTCATTTCAGTACCTTGAAAAACTCTGTATCACCAATAAATATTAATTCACGTCTTTCTTCCCTCTCCAGATCATTTACCAACATGTCAAAAAAAACCCCAGATCTGGCACAGATTACTAGCTTTGATAAGAAACCTGCACAGTTGCCTTCATGGCTTCCCTCCACTGAAGAAAACGACCATTTACTTCCACATTTAGCCAATTACTTGTGTGAATTAGGACCTTATCTCTTGTCCTCTGGTTACTTAATTTCCATAAAAACCTTTATCACAAGACTGTTGGAAAACCATGGAGACAATGTCACCAGCATCGGGTATTGGTTGACCTTACCAAAATGCTCCTAGAGATACGATAGGCAGGAATTCCCTCTCCGAAGCCAGATTGACTCATCACTTTCCTGTTTCTGTCCAGGTGTCCACTAATTCTATCCTGTACTACAGTCTGAGCTAATTTTGCCTGGCACAGATGTCAAACTTGTCATGTCCTAGATTCTTTCCCATTCCTCATCCCTTCTACCTGTGATGGCAGTCACATTTGTTTCCCTGCACTCTTCAGATGCCAGTCAATGAGTGTTAATTACTAGCTAATTTCTCGACTACAACTTGTATGTTAGATTTCATTTAATATTAATTACATACAGAATTTCAGATGCCTGAATCATTCTATTGTTAATATTTTTAGGGCAAAGAGGAGACTTATACAGGTGCTGGATTTTCATGAAGGACTCAGTATTACACAGGAGCACGAATTAATTACAAATTCACAAGGTAAGCATACATATGGCTTATTTGCCTAGCCACACAAGTTGTTAGGCATCCAATTTACATACAGCAGGATTTGCTTGCACAGATGCCGCAGAGCATGATCTAATGCATTCATTTACTGAAAAAAATCCATCCTGCTGTATTTCATTGTTATGTACATAGTGTTTTACGCATAGTTTATTTTGTACTTTCTTCTTATTTATATCTCTTATCCCCATTAGGTTTTTCTTCAAAAAATCTGTGTCTGGAACTGTTATGTCAATGATATGTTGAAGTCTTGAAACTAAAATTGACTCATCCCTGTTGAGATCAGTGGAATATTGCCAGAGATTTCAACATGGTGCCAGTACTTCATCCCAATCTGTTCATTCCTCCTGCTAGCAGTAAAGACAGAGAAATACCTCCCCTTAAAATCATACTCCACGGATAAGTGCTGCCAGTCCTGAAAATCTTATTGGGGATCAGTGAGGCAGCCCGAAGCTATTGTGCTCAAAAGGAGTGTCAAGAACTTGTACAGGTGGCAGAACTGGTATCCAAACTCCAGAGACAAAAGAAAGAAGGTTTAAAACAGTATAAGGTCTTTGGGCAAAACTATATCAAACTTAGGATGTAGCTCATGAGTAATGACGAACTCAACAGATTGATTAGCAAGTCTAAACCAGCTCCACTGAAATATTAATACTTTTGGATTGGATCTTGGGGTACCTTTTGGGGAAGATCCAGTTCTGATCAAGACAATGTTATGATGTTACAGAGGTACGTAGGTGCCAGATCTGTGTTCTCAGGAATGTCTGCTTGGAAAAGGTCTCCAGACATAAGATCCCAAGAAGTATTACAAAATATCTGAGCAACCTGTAGAACACTGTTAGTAGTACTGCAGAGTAGGGACTGAAAACCTACTTTTTATTCTCTGTCTTTTTACACTTTTAACTCACTATTTCTGCCAATAATTTTGGTTTTTTCATGCATGACCAGTCCAGCTAGACTTTTCTGGATATTGGTTACTGCAGATCAGCCAGGATGTGGTCTCCAGAGATTTCAAACAACCTAAATCACCAATCACTCAGACATGCTCAACAGCAGTGTTGAAGAAATTCAGCCCTAATGATGTTCTTCCCTCTACCTCTTTTAAGATAGAGAAGAATAAATATACTTTTTTCACTTCATTTTAGATGCTTAGCCATTTAAGATTACATTTAGATGGAACTGACTTTCATGCTAGGCTTGACTAGGAAAAATAAGCATTTGAGAGCAGAAAGAAGAAAGAAAAGAGCCCATAACTATATCCCTTCTGTAAACTGAGGTATAGATCAGTTACCAAAAATTAACATGAAAGATCCAGAGCTAAATACTCAGGTGCCAATGGATTTTAGGAGTAATCACATGTTTACTTAAGATCCCCCATTAAAGACCCGGGCTTCCTGAAACAGAAGATTTCCATGTCTGTGTTATGTGAGTCCCATACAAGAAAATGAAGGGAAGTATATGGGATATTGTGAAATAACTCTGGAATTCTGCATGCAAGTGAGTTTATTTTCATTAGTTGCTCTCCATGTAAGCTCTTTGCCTCTGAGGCACCTCACCTCAGACGTTCCTGGCATGCATGGCTCAGAGTGCTTGCCTCTGCTTTATTCGTGAAATCCGTTTCATGATAGCAGGAGTACATTCCCTGGGGGATCGCCACACTTTTAGAGGCTGGGACACTGTGCTCTGAAATGTCACCTGAAGCATCCTGCCACTGCCCAGCCATCCAGTTACATTGTCCAAAGAGAAAGTGCATGTCCATTTTAACATTCAAAGCAAACTTATCCTGGATGGAACTCTGTAGCTACCAATCAAGTTGATCTAAGCCAAAGTCTGGTCTCATAATTCCATGAACGTGGCCAGTTAACACTAATTTCTCACAGTTTTATTAATTCTAGACTTTCTTTTCATGTGAGTTCACAGTTAACTAGGTAGTGATGAGTCCTGCTGCAGCCTCCCATGGGAAGAGCTAAGTTCTATGGGCCAATGGAGAACGGGCAGCTCTGATACCTACCTCGTACACCACCAGTGTAAAAGCATGCCCGGGAGACTTAACATTCTCAAAAATTTGTCTAGTTTTATTTAGAAAAACGGCGACATTTCTGTGAGATGCAGGCACTTACTTGGGCCAGCTTTGACCCAAATGAGCAGCTGAAGGACATGGCCACAAGCTGAGAGAACATATTTGCTGATGGCATCTTGTGCAGATGTCTCTGTCTCTCACAAGTGCTTGTTTAGCTGCCAAAGGCTAGCTGTTTCTACTCAGATGCTCCCAGGCCTAGACATTTACTTAAATTACAGAAAGATTTTGGACTTTTTCAGAAGGTTCTGGGTCCATTGGCCTTCTTCCTCCCCACGTTTCACTTGCACATGCCCGACTTCCAAAGCTCCAGCCAGAATCTTGAGCAGAGTGCCAGATCAACATGTGCATGCACACGTAGAAGAGACTACGCTGAGAAACGTTTTATTAGCTAGGCAGCGATTTCATTTACAGACATCAGTTGAGCATCATCCAGGAAAACAAGTTAACTGAAATATAATTAACTACATGGCAGCAGAGCAAGTTGAATTATTCTGTTGAGGAAATTAACAGGCACACAGATACAATAGAGCTTCCAAAGGGCCTATAGAAATAGAATAAAGGGACACTGCAACCAACTCACATTTCTAATTAGACAAGGAAGTATGAATGAAATGCAAGTTCCCTCCACATCTTGCTCACCTTTCACATGCCCTTTCACAGAGGGATTTCTACGTGCGGGAACATTTCAGGCACATCTAGAACTTGTTTAATCCAAAAGTTAAACCATGTTGGCAAGTTAGCTCAAGTCACCTTGGGCAGAGAGAGGCCAGTTTCTGAGGCAGTCAGTCATGCACGGAAGTAATGCCGCGTGAGTTAGGAGATCAGCCATGCAGAAAAGCCAGCGAGCACTGCACAGCAACTCATCAAAGGGTATTCACTGGGAACACTCAGTAGTCAATCCTGATGCTGAAATCCAGGCTCAAGTTTCAGTTTCAAGTAAATTCAAAGTTCACAAGTGAGGACATTTTCTCACAGGTATTGGTAAGCCTCTTTATTCTGCTTTCGTTCTCCCTGGTCAATTCTTCGCTGCAGATAATTAAATGCAGTGTGATGCTGAGGGGCTGTACGATAGGGCATGCCCTGGAAAACACCCCAGGACTTCTAAATGGCCGCTGGAGCCCTTGTCTTCACCCCAGCCTGCCACTTGCATTCAAAGTCCCAGAGCTGCAACTCTACTTTGGGCATTTCTGCAGCCTGGCCTCTGCTGATGTGGGACTCCTTTGCCTCCAGGGCTGCCAGCCCTCCTTTGGCAGAGAGGGGGCACTGGGGACCACTGACCCTACAGCCTTCTCACCCAGGGGTGAGAAGAGTGTGCACTTTCCTAGGCACTAAATCGTTTTTCAGCCTCAAAAATAAATACAGAAATACCCTTTCCACTGGCTCTGGTGGATGCTGGGGCTGTCTTCAGGGCCAGACTCTCCTCAGACAAAAGTGCATCGTTCCCAATATCTTCCAGTGCTTCAGGCACCAGGACTTAAGCCCTTTGTATGTCCCTCTCCTCACTTTCCTACAGCTTCTCCTGCACAAACACAAACAAGGACCCAAAACTTAGCAGCTGCTCACGCAGAGCCCTCCCTGGCTGTAGAACTCTTGACTTCCCAGAAATGTACAAATAGGCAGGTGAATTTAAGTTCACCTCCTTGCTTTAATTCATAAAATCACATTTACTATTAGTCCTGATAAGAAAAAAAACCAAATAAACAAACCATCCAATCAACTTTCCAAACAGAAATGGAAAGCAACACTCTGTTTTTCTGACACCTTTTGCCAAGTCTCAGGTTTAAATCAGACGCCGATGGCCATGCTTATTATTCTCCTGTGGGCAATGAGGAAGCAGTTTCTCAAGCTAGAGATGTAAACTGGAGTGATTCATTGTGCTTTACATGCCTTGTGTGCTTTTCCTAGCCAATTTAGGTAAATATGGTATCGGAAATCGTGTTCTGTATGAGCAATCGCTAACAATCACTGCTAAGAGCTCCATCACTTTTTGCTTCATTTACTATTCTCTCTAACTATGGAAGTCATAAAAAAAGCCATTCGGTATTCATGTGGATGTCACATGTCCTTCCACAGAAACCTCAGCAATAATTAATGCTACATTAACACCTTAAGTGTCTTGGTATTATTTATTCATTTAGCATTAAAATTGATGAGGCTGTTTTAGGGAGGAAAGATTCAAGATATATTGTACAAAAGTAATATTTTTTTTTGCATATGGCCACACTGTCCCTGCAAGAGCCATGGGATGTTGGTTTAGTGACAAATGTCAGTGAATCTGTAGCCTTAGCTATATTCTCCTCCCTGCCTGCTGCTGTGCTATAAATAGCACTAGCTCAAACAGGGAAATACATAAGACACTTCAAGAGAACAGTAGAGGAAAATCAGGAGATGAGGTCTGGCAAGCCTTTTTGGCCGAGAGACCTAAGACCCAGAAAAGTTTCATTCTGTTCCCATCTCTATCATACTTCCAGATGCCTGCGAACAAGCCACACAGAGTAAGTCCTCACCCTCTCGGAAGGTCAGACTCTTGGCTCAAAAGAGGGCATGGGGTGCCTTTAATTTTCATGCTTTCTTACGGCCAGAGTTTCAACATGAGATATTTTGTTCAAGCAAAATACATTTTTTCCCCACTTTTTTTGATCCACTTAGGAAAAAATCTCTTCCTGGGATCAGTAGGATCTTCTCTGTGTTTTGATTTTCACTTTGGCTGCTGTAAAAGTCTGGGCAATTGTCTGGGCCCAAACTTCATTACTACCTTTTAATTAAACATCTCAAGGTGTCCTCCAGACCCCGATGAACTACCCTTGCCAAGCAGGCAGGTGTGATCTGCCTGTGGTCACAGAGAAGGAAATCTGTGGCTGCTAACAGACAAGCTCCTACTGAGAACCTGTGGTACTACTGGGACGAGGATAGAAGTCTCCCACATTCCACCTCTGGCTCATACCTCCTGGTCTGCTGTCCTGAAGCCGAAGGCTGCTTTCGGTACTATATTTGGAGCAGTTTCTGTGTTTCCCTACCACTATATTGGCAGTAGTTGATTTTCCAGCTATTACTGTCATAGACTCACAGAACAGTTTTGGCTGGAAGAGACCTTCAGGATCATCGAGTCCAACCTTTTCCTAGCCCTATGAATACCACTAAACCATGTCCCTCAGCACAACATCTACCATTCTCTTAAACACCTCCAGGATGTGAGACATTAAGGCAAACAGCAATGCCCACTATAGCTGAGTTTAAAAAGGCCTGGAGTTCCCCAGTTGGGTCTGGACCGAAAGGAGCCTTCTCACAGCATATCTTGGAAGAACTTTTTCTCTCTTCCAAAAACATCAGGGACCTCTTCTTGCTACATGACCCTCAGTCCTCAATCAAGCTATTCTGCAGCTGTTACTGACTTCTAAAACTGGATCATTCTGGAGTGCGGACTTTGTGTTGAGATTTATGGAAAAAGAAAAAAGGAAAAAGGAAACCTGCCAGTGCATGAGAAGACAGACAGACTTCTGTCTGACACTCTTTCCCATCTCACACACACATATATATGTACATACAGACAGGGTACCTTGATAATAATGTCTTGTCCCTCACAGCAAAGCCTGGGCTATATTACAGAATCATAGAATGATAGAAATTGGAAGGCATTTCTGCAGATCTAGTACAACACACCCTACCCCAAAAGAGCAAGTTCACACAGAGTCTTTTTTAATGTTTGGGGTTTTTTTAAATTTATTTTGTTGGTGTTAGGGTTCAGAGAGCCACAAAGCCTTCAGCTCCAAGGACCCTGAGGCGATACGAAATGAATGCCAAGGGGAGCGCAGCACTGGACTAACATCGAATCTCAACACTTTTCTAATTTGGGCAACCCATGGTGCTCGATTAGTCAGTCGCAATGCAAATCTGATGTTAGGGTTAGGGTTAGAGTCCAGATATCCACAAAGTCTGCGCCTCCAAGGACACTGGGGATGATGAGGACATGCCAAGGGGAGTTCAATACTGAAATAATATTGGACCCTCCACAGATTCTTAATCTGGGCCAGACATGGGAATATTGACCTGAGCCTCAACACAAATCTGGTACTAGCATTTGGGTTTCAATTCAGAGAGCCACAAAGCCTCCATCTCCAAGGAACCTGGGGATTCAAAAGGTATGCCAAGGGGAGTGCATCACCATGCCAACATCGATACCTCTACAAGTTTCTAATCTGGATCAGCCATAGGAATGAGGACCTAAACCTCAATGCAAATCTGATATTAGAGTTAGATTTAGGGTTGGGATTCAGAGAGACAGAAAGCCTCCATCTCCAAGGATCATGGGGATGCAAAGGACATGCTAAAAGGAATATAGCTCTGCACCGATATTGCTCCCTCTACAACTTTCTAATATGGGTATTAGCCAGAGCCTTACGTGTTTTACGCATGCTGAAATCTCATTTACATACACTGTTTTTGTACTTTTTCTTCCTTGCAGGAAGGCTTCATGTGAAACAGGTTGTGCTGCCTCCTTTTTTTGCCTTGTATTTTGTTTTCCTTCCCCTTCTATGCCACCTTCTGCAGCTTCTCCAAAAGAAGCAGTTCAAATAAAAGGGGTGCTCCTCATGCTACCACCAGGAGAAGCTACTCAGCCTTCGTCTGCAAGTGCACTTCTAAAAGGGACTGAGGGCTCACCTCACACAGTGCCCCAGAAGTGGACATTCCCAATGCTCATCCTACACCCAAGTTACCTGATCATGGCACACGACTTCTGTGGCTTAGCAGGAGGTATCTTGGCAGATAGGACAGGGAGCTCGCATCATGGGGACCATCTCTCTACGTGATGCTTTTCCTCCCATCCTAGATACTGCAGTGAGATTACTACTACTACTACGAAAAAAATAAAATCAAGTGCAGCAAGGTGCATGCAAACTGCAAATAAAAAGTTAATGGTTACATCCTTGAGCGCTCCATGGACAGTAAAGGGCCATTAGCTTCATTAAGGTAAGGCAAAGCATTCTTCTGTGCTCCCATTTTCCTCTTTACTGCAGCAAGTCATCATGAGAACACTCACTTATCTGTGCCTTGGAAGACTTGCTTTGAGTAATAGCTTTTCATTACAGGGAAGAGGCTTTGGCTTCAGTTTCAGCTTTCCTTACAAAGTGTTTTGTGGCCTTTCTTCCACAAAAGGCTTCTTGCTAATTCATCCTGAATCCATACAAACAGAGGTGGTAGTTCAAGGAAGATGAGTCCAAACTCCTCATTTCTGGACCCCTATTGCAGTCCTCAGGGTTGAAATTCGATCTATAATTCTCCACTCACAGCCAGTAACTCCTTCTCCATTGCTATTCGTGGGCTATACCAACCCATGGCACAGTAAATCAACCTGTTTGGTTTCCCCATCACTGCATGAATTTCTGCAAAGGTGAGCACTTTCATTTTGTGGCTTCCTTCTTTCCTCACAGGCCTTAGCCCCATGAGAGCAGTGGAAGGATGAGGTAGCCCAGACATGGGGAGCTCAGCTTGAAGATGATGATCCTCTCACATTTATCACTTACCTCTCTGAAAATAGTGGGCTATATTTTCTCCTCAGTTATTTACTTGTAGTAAAATCAAAGATATTTCACTAAAAAGTGTAGACCTGGTTTTCACTGGCTGTATGTGCTGGTTCCCAATCTATGTCAGTGAAATAGAGATTAAAAGCAGGCCTGGTTGACCAGTGACTGTTTACACTCATGCTCCTGTGTTAGGTCATGGTAGGGTCAGGACAGTCATTATCTTTCTGCTTTGATGTCAAGCACTGAGGATACACATGAGTTACTGTCCTGGTTTGAAAGCACCAGGATTAAAATAAAATAATTCAATAATACTAACAATAACAAAAAAGACATTTAACTATGTACAGATACAAGTATACAAATATATTCAGAGATAGAAGAGAATATGTTAATACAGAACCTGCACCCTCTGGATGACAATTGGACCCCTACTGGGAAAGTCCCAGAATAGACCTGGCAGCAGACAGGAGTGCCTGAGTCCAGAGTCCTGATGGCAGTTCAAAAAAAACAGAAAAAGAAGCCTTAGAGCAGCTGTGCCATTCCCACCCAGGGAGACAGCCTGTCCTGAGGAACGGCACTCCTCTGCTTGTGAAAACAGGAGGTGGGAACATCAGCAACACTCGGAGAGATGACAAACAGCCAATGCCAGTCCTCCCAACACAACAGATACTAAAAAGTGCTCCTAGACACTTCTTAGGGGCCTTTATACACTGAGCACCATGGGAAGGAATATGGCGATTGGTCCATTTGGGTCACCTCACCCATCGTCTCCTCCCCATAGGCACAGCTGCCCCCCCTCCCCTACTGTTGTTGCTGTATGTGCCAGACAACCTCAAAAAACCTTTATCCTGGTACTCTCAAACCAAGACGGTTACCCTAGTTTGGGTCTGGATCTGAATCTGAATTTTCTGTCAGAAAGTCAGGATTCAGACTTAGGTGAGGTTCTGACATGAGAGGCCAATTGCAAGCAGGAAGCCATGAAACACAGAGGAGCGGGACAAAAATCACGTAGGAGAAGTGAAGTGGCATTCAGCTGAAGCAATTTTAGATTTAAACATGGCCTTTGTGATGATGTGAGATTGCTTAATACCTGGCTGGTGAGTATTTCACTGATTGAAGACTCATAATTATTTACTTCCTACCAAATTTATTTAATTTTTACAAAGCAGCAGCAAATACAGACACTTGAGGGGTCCATTCTCTTTGCTTATGAGCCTTATAATGGATTTTGCAAGCTGTCTGCCCCATTCCTGATTCAGCAAGTATTTAAACACATGCTGGATTAAATTTTCTCAAGTAGAACCCAATCATGCTCACATCTTGCATTCCTCCATTCCTCAAAACCAAAAAGATAAAGACCCTGAGAGACATCTATACTACTTGCAAGCAAGCGATAAATATTATTGCACCATTGCTCTGATTTCCCCCATACTCTTCCTGAGGAATCTGTCCATCTTTAAGAGTCAGTGGGTAGTGGCTATGCGTTTCTCAATGCAGCTTTCTACCTGTGAAAAACAGCTACCAGCTGAGACAGAGTTTGACTGTCAGGAAGCCAGCACACAGAAGATTTGGTTACGGAGTCATGACGTGAAAGATGAAAGGATCGCTACTGAGGGCATCTGTTACCAATCTTGAAAAAAAGGAAGACGGAAACATTCCTAAACCATTTATACAGGAGCTCAGGATACTGTGCTCATGGAGACTTTAATTACCTATATTTTGCTGGAAAGGGTTAAGAAAAGTAATATCAGGCTTTATGGGTACTGGGGAAACAAAAGTACTAGAAGAAACAGGTAAAAAGAGAAAAATTTATGAGAATAAAACTTGACTGAAACAACGAGCTGCTCCTTTAAAGGGTCAGGAAGTAAAGCCATAGAGACCTTGTCAAACCTTTGTCTGTGAAATCTCTCTCAGAGATGCTGAATTCTCTTTTGAACCTATCCTGAAGGTTAAATGTGTTTTAATTGTACCTCTGATCTATAGATTCCTACCGTGAAACCTTTACTCTGTGGAGAACTTGGCCAATACTCAACCTGATGGAGGCATGCAGAACCAAACAAGCAGTGGAAGAATTAGGCATGTAACAATGCTTAACTTCACTACAAAGGGTATAGCTCAATTACTTCTGTTAATTAGATCCCCTCTCCATGCATAATAAATCCTCACTTGTGTGGAAAGGCGCTGAAGGCCACGAGGAAAGGCGCTGAAGGCCACGAGGAAAGGCGCTGAAGGCCACGAGCTGACAGACAACATCAGGTGAGCGTGTCTGGTTTAGCTGCCTTGCCAGCACTTGCACACGGCAAATAGCTTGCAGAAATGTTACCGAGCTCACACGGAAAGGAAAGGCACAAATGCATTGCTGAGTCTCGAGCTTCATATGTACCTCGTGTAGAACCTCAGAAGGGTGTTCAAGGGGCTAGTAAAAGGCTGCTGCTTAACAAAGTGCTCTTCTAATAGAACAGCGCAGGCTGTATTAGCACCTCTGGGCATATCTGTTATAGCCTCCTCAGAGAAGGACACTGCAATGGGTGGTCTTGGGCACAGCTTTCCTTGTGCCTGGCTTGCACAAAGCTTTTACATTTATTTGTAATGCTCTTTACGTATTTATTCAAAAGTCTAATGACATTTAAATGAAAAATCTCATGCTGATTAAAAGCAGGTAGGGGAATAGCTGGGAAAATGAAATGCACCATACATAATCAGATCCAGATGACATGCAGCCCAGGGTTTTGAGGGAATGAAGCTAATGAATATAGCGAACCTCTGGTAATTAGATTTGAACAGCTACAGCATAGGGAGAGGAGGGGTGGAAATGAAAACATACTATAGATCTTAAAAGAGGGGAATAAATAAGAAGGAAAAAAGAGTTATCCTAGCTTATAAAAAGCCCACATCACTGACTGTAACCCCCAGAGGGAAGGGCTGCAATGTTCCTCCAGCTTTCCCTTTCAAACTTCCCATCATCTTTCCCCTCCCTGCTTCCACAGCTGTGCTCTTTTTTGTTTCCTCTCCTTCCTCTCTTCTGCATCCCACCCTCTGTTTTTGCCCACATCCTCAGTTTTACTGTCTCTGCAATCTCTAAGAGTTTTTCAGGATGAAGGGCACTTCCCAGAGCATTCTTGTTTCTCTTCCATGGTACAACCTCTCCTTCCTGCCTGTGCAGTTACCAAAGCAGTAGACATCCACGTTGTCCCTCTCCTTCAGCACTAGGCTAAACATGCCTAAGGGGCTAAGTACTTGAAGATGTGCATTTGTTTAACATGTAAGACATCCCACTAAAACCAGTGGAGTAACTGGGGTGTTAAGAACCATGGGTTTATGTGCCTGCTCAGAACAGAAGCTCATTAATTTTCTTTTCATTCCCAAACTGTCTTTATCCCAACTGTTTGCCCTTGCAATCAGGCCCATCTCCTTGCCTGCCCGCAGGCTCCTCTCGCGCCTGTCGCAGCAGACACTCAGCTGCAGACAGTCTGACCTGCACCTCCAGAGGTGGCTGTGCTGGCGAGCAGCACCCGGGCTTCGCTCTGTGCGCCTGGGAGTGCCCGGGCTCTGCACAGCACTGGGGGTCAGCAGAGCCGCCAACCCCAGGGGTGGTGGGCAGAGGGCATTTTGAGTCTTGGATGGTCTCTATCCCAAGCTGACAGTGTGAAAGGATTTTTGTGCAGCCCCGGTCACCTCCCTGCGCTGACAATAGTTCCCTTCAAGGTGCCATGCACTCCGAGGTTAGGAGCCACGATAGGGCTGCATGACCAAGTGAACTCCGCTCCTCTGTGCCCCTGGCAGCCATGCAAGGGACAAATGAGTTACAGTCTACCAAGAGGTTTGGTGGGTTCGGAGGCACTGCACGTCAAGCCTCCACAGGCCTCCCTGAGCCGATCTTTGGACAAATTCTTCACATTGCATTGGAATTAGAGCAGAAGCCCACAAGGACAAAATCCTGACCCTTGTTATACCCAGGCAATCCCTGGACATTAGAGCATGCTATATACGAAGGAACTGAAGAAAGAGGATTTCCTTCCTTTTTTTTTTTTATGTGGATAATGAATTCTTTACAATTAATCCAAGAATCAGCATCAGTATTTGAATTGCACAGTTTTACATTGATACAAAGACTTTAATGTCTTTCCAATGGTGAGTTATATAGAGTGTTAACAGAGATGTCTGTTAAGCCACAATTCCTCTGGAGAAGCAGAAAGTGAGTTTAGATGACGATAAAATGCAGTTGTTCTTTTTTTCTCTTGATGTCTTCACTAAAGAGTGAAAGCTTCTCTTGGGATCTATTATTTGGATTATAATCTGAACTACTTTCTGTCAGGATCCTGGACAGAGGATGTCTGTGGACGAGAGAGAGTGGGCTAGAGCTGAAAAAATAAATTCCCTTTGGGACATTTAACACAACCCCTGTTTCTCCCCTAAGCCAGAAAATCCTTTAAAATTATTTTAGTAACACTGGCAACCTGAAACAGAGAAAAAGACTCATTTCGCACAGATTTCTGACGAAGTTAGCAACATCTCCTTGCAGCACAGTTCATTATTGATGGGTCAAAATTATTTGCTGGATCAGAAATATTTCCCTCCCCAGGAGATGCTGATTGTGGCAGTAGGCTTCCATTTGCATATCACACAGCACAGCTCAGTTAGTTGGGTTTGAGGCAATCAGATGTTAAAAGGCAATTTGGAGAAAATTACATGTAACTTCAGATGTCATTCAAAAAGGATGGGGTAGTGGCATCTGTTTCTCATAACCTTTGAAACATTACACATGTTTCAGAATGGTACTGTTTCTTTAGAAGTAAAGCATATAATCTCTGGATTTTTAAAAATTAAACATGGTACATTTAATTTAGGATATTGTTATTCTAAAAAAGACAATGCTGACCTTTTTTGACCTTCTCTGTGGTGTAGGTTATTGTTGGCAAAGTCACTTTTGGTCTCTTCATCTGAACCAGGAGTGTATTTCATGAATTGCCTTATAATTTTAAGTGATGACTAGACCTTTGTGTTCTAGATAAGGTCACAAAAACAATTTATCCAAGGCGTTTGACAAAGAAAGGAAAAATTGCCCACTTTTCCCTTCAAATATAATTACCATTCACCACATCTAAATGAATCGCTTGTTGCATCTCTACTGGAGAACCAAAAGCCACTGTGAATCGGTTTATTTGTCCATTAGCAGAAATCTAGTGCAGGGAAAACAGAGGAAATGGGCTTTATAATTAACCCTCTTAGTGCTCTGACAGAAAATTGATAGATCTGAAACTTATGCCATGTCACACTTTTTTCTTTTTTTTAAATGAATGATGGAAAGCCATAAGGCAAACCTCCTTTCCCTCTTTCTGGACCACAGAGGGTCTGATAGTGGGCTGAGGAGATGACATAAGGGCAGGGGAACAGGCAAATGCAGAGCTGGGCTCCGCAAGTTTATTCAATTAGGTATTAAATGCTTGGAACAAGGTTTCATTTGCCAACAGCTGTATACAATCATTTGTGGTTTTGAGGCCAGGGTAATTGGCATGTTATGAGCTTTTACCTCAGCTTTTGGCATCTGCCTGAAAACCACACGGGAAGAGGGAAGGCTCTGCATGGGGCTCAGCCAGGAGCCGGCCCTGGGGAGCAGGACCTCAGGAGCCAAGAGCGAACAAACCTCACCCAGGTCTAATGTACCCTGGGCAGCTGCTGCCCACCAGCACTCTAGACAAGCCCTGGTGAACAGGAGAAGGAGCCCTTCCTAGATTGCATCCTACCATAGCCAAGACTGCTTGACGTGCACAGATTTATGCTTCTAACTAAACACGACTGTTTTCAAGAAATCGACTGAAGCTACTTGCTAATTGGAAGCAATGAGGGAATTTTATTTTCCATTGTGTGCTTCAGTCCTCAGTGAAGCTGTGCTCAGCACAGAGTCATTACAGCTTGGAAGCTGCCACCAGCTTTTATCCAGGAGTGACATGACCTTCCAGGCCTCACTCCATGCAGTATGAGATGCTCTCTCTTCATGCCATTTCCTGGCAAAGCATGCTAAGAACTGTGCACACCCTACTCCTTTCATCCTCTCCCCCCATTCTGCTTTTTTTTCCACTTTTACCAATTCACCATCTCTGCTACAGGATGCTTTTTGGGGAAATCATAGCCATTTGCTATACATCTGTACAAGGCCCAGCCCTACCTAGATCAAGATACTTTGGCACCATTGCAACATAGATATTACATGCTAATAATACCATGGTGGAGCCATGCTTCATCATATGATGAGTATCACTAGATAGTTTCACACTACTTCTTTCATTATCATCTACAGCCATTTACTTATGCTTCCTGTCTTCCTTACTTACTGTTCCCCTGGCTCACTCCTTCAAGAAAGACCTTGAGGTGCTGGAGTGGGTCCAGAGGAGAGCAACGAGGCTGGGGAAGGGACTGAAGGGAAAGTGCTGTGAGGAGAGGCTGAGGGAGCTGGGGGTGTTTGGCCTGGAGAAGAGGAGACTCAGGGGGCACCTTATCACTCTCTACAACTGCCTGAAGGGAGGGTGTAGTCAGGTGGGGGTCGGGCTCTTCTCCTGGGCAGCTAGTGACAGGACTAGGGTATGGCCTGAAGCTGCATCAGGGAAGGTTTAGACTGGATCTCAGGAAACACTTTCTCATGGAGAGGGTGCTTAGACTTTGGGATGCACTGCCCAGGGAAGTGGTGGAGTCACCATCCCTGGAGGTGTTTAAGGAGAGGCTGGGAGTGGGCCCTCGTGGCCTCGTCTGGCTGATGTGATGGTGTTGGGTCTTAGGCTGGATTTGATGATCTCAGAGACCTTCTCCAGCCTCAATAATTCTATGATTCTGTGTGATTCTATGATTATAACCAACATCACCTCCTAGTTTCTTAATTGCCTACACCTTAAAGAGTTGTCCTGCATCCTGTAGAGAAGCTCCCAGCTGATGTCTAATCATTAACTAGAGACAGCCAAAACATGGAGTCCTACTCCACATTAGTGTTCTTCAGTTGTAATAATGGATTGCTTTTTCCCTGTGCTGCTCAGAGCTCTTTATAAAGGAAAAGGAACATTGTTGTTGCCATTTAAGGGGTGAAAATCTCAAGTGCAATGAAATAACGTGCCTTGCCCACAGTTACATAGCAGATCAGTAGCAGTCACTGGGACTACATACAAACCCACCAAAAGCTCTGTCATATCCACAGCCCTAAGTGAGAAGTCAATCCAGTTACTTAACAATAACAGAAAGTATAATTTATCCCATATATGTCCCAGAGGAGATGCCGGTTGCTTTGGCAAGCATTCACTTGCTGTTTGGTTCGGGTGAGCCTGCTCTTAATGTTTACTCAAGTGCTTGTTAACAGGATGGAGAGATGCAAATGAAAGCCTTCAGGCTTTACAATAAGCAATCTTTGCCCCTTGATCACAGTGCAGTGTGCCTGATCCTGACAGTTGTGGTTTTATGGTGAGTCAGGTGGACAGCAGATGTTCACCTGATTAACTACAGTAGCAGTAAAACTCTTAAAACAACTGATGAACAAAAAGGGACCATCTACTGTAGCCACTTTGCAACCAGGCAGGAGCCCTTCAGATATATTTGTCTATATGTCTTGTCTAATTTCCTCTCAGAAAACTCAGGCAGTGGAGCGTCTGCTCTTTTCTTGGGCAAATAATTTCCTTCTGCTGTAAGACTCTGCTTCTCTGATGCAGCTTTCCTCCCCCACTCCATGTGGCTAATTTAACTTTTCCCTTCCCACCCATGCTCATTGGCGTGGATGAAGTACGCACACCAAAATGTCATCATTCCCCCTCGCAATCACACTGTTATGCTTGTTCATCTGGGGTCCATCTGTGGGGTGTTGGTAATAAACTCCTATTGCACTGGAGAGTGGGAGGATCGAGGGCTGAGAAGCACAGGAATCCCAGCTATTGCACCGAGATGGGTGATCAAGTCCTGTTTATTGGGTGCAGTACCGAGGTAGCTGTGTGAAACTCCACACCCTGCAAGAGGTCTCACAGGATGACCTCACGTTCCCATCTAGCAGAAACCCTATGCTTTTGCCTGCCTTTGGTGCTCTTTGTTTCAGTGACTCTAGGTAAAAACCTAAGTGACTTGCGAGCTTAGGATTCAGAGTGCCTGTGTCATGCTGAGAGTAAACAAGACTGAAGCCAACATTGGTCTTGATCCACGTGGGTCTTCTGTCCTTAGTGGTCTCTGAGCACCTCAGGTAAGGAAGCTAACCTAATAGGAACAAGGATTTTCCCCAGAGATTTTATACTGCGTCTGAGGTTGCTGCTGTCTACAACACCATGGAGCTGGCACCTGCAAAAGTATAATTTTTAGTGAATCGATATGAACAGATTTGACACTCAAAGCTAGTGTCAGGCAGCACGTGGAGATACACAGGATGTGAGCTGGGATTTAGTGGTCACACTTTCTGCTGAAGCACCTGTTTGAAGCCCAGCAAGAGGCTGGTTACTGTGAGCCTGAGGGAGATACGCACTCATGCTTGCAAAACCTTCCACAGCAGACCATGGGTGAGACAGAAAGAGCCACACCACTCACTGTGTTCAGAAACAGATACTGCTGTCCACAGTGTGATGAAACCCTTGTCTAGGAAAAAGGAAAGTTAACAAGGAGATTTTCCTGTGTACCTCATATGCAGCCTGAGTTTTCTGCTGCTCAGGAGAGAATACCAAACATACCTCATATCCTTCCAAAGAGGAAATTTGGTTAAAAATTGAAAAGAGCTAGGCGTGTATCTCTGAAAATCTACAGGATTTATGCTTTCCAATCTCTTTCTCATGTTGAGACTCTTGTCCCAGATACATACTACTTAGCTATGCTTTATATGACTGGCTTCCCCCTCCTTGTCAATTCACCCCTGGATTTTCATATTCAGTAACAATGGAGATCAAGACTAGCCTATAACCCAGTGAAGCCAAGTTTCATGTTTGTCTTCTGTATCTTTGTTTAGCCCTCTGACAGAGCCCTGGAAAAAGCCCAGGGTGTAGCCTTTTCTTAGGTCTGAATAAATAAGGTCATCATGCACCAGGCTGGAGGTACATTGCCATACAGTGGCAGAGAGATGGCCAGCTAAGCTGGAGATGGGTTAAAGAAAAGATAAAACACTCATCTGTGCTCACCCTCAAAGACTTTAAACTCACACGCTTGCTCTTGCTTGGAGAAGTCAGCACTGTAGCTCATGCCAAATAGTAGAAGCAGGATCTTACCCATGATATTCCTGTGAAAATGCCTTTTCTTACATGCTGGGAAGGAGGAACAAGAAGACAGAGAGTCACCTCAGCTGTTAGAGTTGAGGTCTTGAAAAAGCCATCTGATGATTTCCTTCAGGATGAGCCAATCTAGGAGGAAAAGCAGATGAAAGAATTAGTGAGCAAGTAGCTCTGGCTTGACAAAGCCAGCCAAGAATCAATAATACAATAGTCTCTTTGCGAATTCCTTTGGTTTAGTTTACTAAGTGCCACTACTATTCCCCTGTCATTAAGCAACCTCTGAAAAATCATGATTAAAAACAAAACCAAACCCCACCAGACAAGCAGGGAGGCATTGCTAGAAACAGGAACTTAGAAGCCATAGCTTTTGTAATCTCATCTTCTTCCTTATAAAGCCAATGGGATCTACTCTTTCTCCTCCCTGCATCATAGAGCTTGTGGATTTTAGGATGTCTTTTATGTGTAATAGGACAAGTTAGGTTTGAAACAGCATATCCCCTTTTCTTCATCCCTCCTAATCCTTCTTGCTTTTCCTTGCATTAGTTTGCACTCCTCTAACTGCCTGTAAACCAGAAGTCTGGCAACAAGCATATGAATTCTCAAACGGATTGCATACGAGCTTCAAGAGTGACAATACAGAGGTCTCCTTGCAGACCTCCGGTTCACTGAGATAGCAGGCTGAGTTATGGAGACTTTCAATCTTTGGGCTGTAATTTATTTTCAAGTTGATAAACCTTTATACTGAATTATATGCTGGGATCAGAACTCTTGTTAAAACCTAGCACACAGGAGTTCTCCAATTATTCACCACTTCTCACAGAACAAGGATGACGGTCTCTGATGAAAAGAATTGAGTATCAGGATTTGAGCTAAAGTAGGTACCTCTTTAGCATAACACGCAATTTAAATTGTGGAACTCCCTGCCAGAGGAAGCTGAAAAGGCAAATGTTTAAGCAGGATCAGCAGAAGAGATCAGCTGGACTAGGGAAAGACTGGCCCAGGAGCAGTGGTTAGAGAGGACAGTAGAGATGGCCGGAGGAAGAGTCAGCACACAGGGAGCCCTGGGCAGGCTGGAAGGTTGGGCCAACTAGGGCAGCATGAGGAACTGGACTCTTCTTTGCTGGAACTATTCATGACTGGATTGGACAGGGCCCTGGATAGACCAGTCTAGGCCCTGCTTTTCGTAGACCAGGTGGTCCCTAGGAGCAGACACTCAACCCAGTCATTCTGAGATTCTGTGGATTCCAGCCTGAAACTAGGAAGTCAGGCTGAAGGGAGGATTCTTCTTCCTTTGTCTTGCTGCTTTTGTTTTTCCAGGTAGCTGCTACTGTCCATTGGTGGAAATGGCATGCTGAGCTGGGTATATCCAACCTGAAACTATGCATCAGTTTTTGTATTCTTAAGATCCTTTTGCTGTAAAATCCCATTTTTCCTTTCCAAGGAAGAGGACTGCAAGTTCAACTTCACACCAGAGGTACGGAAGCCTTTTGACACGGCTGTGCAGTCATTGGAATAAGCTGTATTCTTCAGATGAGTTGTTAGCTGCTGCCCAGGAGAAAAAAAAAGAACCAAGAGCAAGCAGCTGGGAATAAGAAGGCAGCAAAAGATGCATGTCCTGAACATCACTGCTTCCATCAATAAAGCTGTCTCTTGTACGTGTGCATGCTTGTATACCATGTATTGCTGAGATAACGCTGAGTGCTTAGCAGATAGCATTACTTGCAGAACCACTGCCCCCAAAGGACCATCTCCAATCAATCTAAAGTGGTCATGGGTTCACTCAAGTGCCTCATGACTTACATCCACACGAGATGGCAGCTCTCTCTTTAATGGCAATAAAAGCGTGTGAGCAGGGAAGGGAGGCAGCCCAGCGGAAGGACGGCCGGTGAGCATTGATCAGCGCTGCTGCACACACCTCATGGAACGAGCCCTTCACAGAGTGACTCTCCAGCCATGGCAAGATGAACCCCTGCTCCATCTATGATGCCAAGGGAGCTGCACTGAGGTACCTGAGCTGAAGGTGCAGCCTTCTGCTACACTGCCTTTGTTGATAATATAGTTGCTGCTGTAGGTAGAATCCCGGGCTCCCAAGCCTCTCTTCAAGGTCTTTGTCCTCACTAGGGCAGTGATCTGGAACAGCGACTGGCTGGGTTTGTTTCTGAGCCAAATAAAAGCTTGCTCTGCAGCATGCTTCAGGGGATCCCACTGTGGCTCATAGACTTTCATCTTACAACCTACCTGTTTGGTGGGCTCTGCCTGCAAAGCATGTGTAACTCTTTGTGTTTGTTCTCAAAACAAGCATGAAGATATGCTCCTTTTTTCTTTTTTTTTTCCCTCTGTAAGAAAACAGGAGCAGAAGAAGCCTGTGCTAACAAGCCAGTGGGAGCACCCATAACTGAGGGAAGCCAACAACAGAGGCACCACTTGCAGACATCCTCACATCTCTACAGCAAACAGTGGTGAGCAAAACAGCAAACCCAGTGTGCAAAGAGCCACTGGTGGGGTTTATTAAAAAATTGTCCTTGGGTCCTGCAGGCACTGGTCACGGTGAAGCAAGGGACTGGATTCTGAGCTTTTCCCAGCTCTATCACAGCCTCACTTCACTGAACCTAACACAATTCCTCTACAAGGCGCTGAGGTCAGTGTCAGGCACAAGTGGCTCCTGTATGAAGATAAAGGTGGAAGGACACCTGGGTTTCTGACCACTTTCCTTGCCTCTCTTTGGTTGCATGGAGTCTACAGAGGTGAAGGGTAGCCCTGTCTGTCCCAAATATGCAGGGAGAAACCTCGTGCTACAGGAGTGGGGGCAGTCGATCAGGGACTCTGCAGCTGCTGTGTGAGCCCCTGCTCTGAGTGAGACAGCCTGAACTCAGCAGAGACAGAAGTCCTGGGTGCACAGCCACTAGTGGGTGTACCCTGTGGTCTGCCTCATATATCCTATGCTTTGTGTTTTCTGTCTGTGTTCTCCATTTGCCCCTAACCTCTTTGAACTGTCTATTTTAATGTCGAAACAGTGTGGGACTCTCACTGGACTACCACCCAACTTATAATTATACCCAGACATGATGTTAAGGTTGAAAAGCCAAGTACTCAAAAGTTAGGAAACATTAGAATTAATATTGCCTCTGTACTTTAACACACAAAGAACACAGCCTTCCCGCAGTAGCTGCCACAATCTCTGAGCAGCCTATTTGCTGTGAGTGGGATAAGGTAGAAGCATGTTTTTTGGGTTACCTTGGTAACCCCCTGCTTCTCCCACAGGGACACAAACACAGACAGCACTCCCACAGCAAAGGGGTCACACAGGACTGGCCGTATTTTTTGGAGGTATGATTCCGTCCTGCCTGCACTGCAGCTGCAGGAGCATGATGCTGGGTGGCCACCAGTGTTTTTTCCTCATGTTACTTAACATGTTAAGCAAGGTCGGAGGCAAGAGGATACCTAGTGAAGAGAAGAGAGGTCGTGGTGCTGAGTGGCTGAGTGCTGCCTTGGGTAATGGAATCTTTTGTGCTCAGCACCTCAGAGATGTTAAACACATCACTCTGGCCAAATGTTTTGCAGACAGTCACTGCTTTTCTTCCTCATTTTTTGAGTGCTTTCAAGTCCTTGCTCTAAACTGCAAGAGCACTTGGGCTTCTAGAAGAATATGCCATCAGGTTTTGTCAACACAGCCATTAGTCTCTAGTCTTATCAGATATGGCTAACCTGTTTCACCAAAAATTCAGTCTGGGGCAACCCCCAGGAATGCAACCTTTCAGCTCGCAAGGTGAAGTGTTGGCAACGCTGATAAATACATCAGGCTCCTGGAATGGGAAGCATTTGGTGAGCTTGTAAGTGGCGAAACCCACCCACAACACCTGAGGATAGAGCTTGTCCCTATAAATAATAAAAAGGAGCAGCTGCTGTCTAAAAAAGTCAGAGAACGATGCAAAAATGTTCTCCAGGGTTTTGTATACTCCTGCAGGAATTGGCATACCGCTGGAACGGGTGTACAAAACACCTTTCTGAGGCGGATTAGACCTTATCTGTGTTTTAGCACAAGGGTGGCTTGGGCTTCCATGGGCATTGTGGAAGACTGTGTCCCTCTCAGTACACATCCTTCCAGTGAAAGGGACGCAAAAGTGTGCTAACTGAGGCCCATTATCCTGTTTTCAGAAGTCATTCAGGCATCTCTGTTCCCACAGCTCACAAAGTCTAGGTCACTAGGCTCCTGTACCACTGTGATGAGTCTGGTTCTTCTACTTTGGCTCTCAGCTGAGGCTATAAAAGTGATGTAAGGAAAAATGCTGGATCTGACTTTATTCCAATATTTGGGCAAAAATTGACTCTGGGTACCAGTGTGCATTGAAGGTGCTGTGCTTAGTGCCCAGCACCTGCAAAGTACAGGCTGACAATTTCTGTGTTTCACTATTGGTTCCTGTGGCTGAGGACATTTGCCCTGCACATCCCTTTCTGCACATGGTGGCAACACCGAGAAGGAATTACTCCTTCCTTTGAGGACTTATCTTCTTCAGCCCTCCTGACACCAGGGTGAGAAAGCTTTGTGTGCAGGTGAGGATCTTCTCCTGCTTTGATCAGCCAGAAAAAAGGTGCTGGGTGCCCATTGTAAGGTCCTCCTGTTGCCAGCAGACTTCACATTTTATGATGCTGTTTTCCAGCAGCTTGAGACCAGATTGATCCTGTTGATCTTGTCTACATGAAAATTCTTTCTATTGCCTTTCATGCACTCCCCTTCTTTTTCTTGTTGCCGTTCTTTTCTTCCTTTCCTTCTTGCCTTTGTTTATTTCCTTTGACATGATAGTCACCACATCCTTGAAGTGGGAGGAGAGAAATTAAAAGAAAACATTTAATACTTCAAGTGTTTTTAAACCACCAGCAATCAGTAGAAGCCTGAAGAGGTCATTCCTGGAAATAATCCAGCTGGTGAACTCCTTATGGATGTCACCTTTCCAAGAGCAGTGCCATTTCCTTGTGGTGTGGGTGTACTTATTTATTATGTCATTAAAGCTGTTTTCTTTCAGGCAGCCTTTAAAGACCTTCCCTAGGGATTCACCACACTGGGCAGCAAGCCAAGTGGAACCCCCTAAAATTAAGTGCTCAGCTCTGCTGGACATAAACCATTTACTATTTCAAAGACAACAAAAATGATACAGATCAAATTTGTTTCCAGTAGGAAAGAAATAACTGGCAAGTAACACTGAGCCTGTCACAACGTACAAGCAATGCCACAGTGACTCCCCTTTCTTCAGGCGAGAGTAGGGTAGTGCTGTATGTTCGTAACTCCAGGTTGTAACTATGGAGCTTTTGCTCTGCTTGCCATGGCTCCAGAGAAGGCAAGACTAATTCTCCAAAATTCCATGCTCTATCACTCTGATATACTTTAAACTGCTAAGTCCCATTATTGCTGCAAACCTTTACCCTGCCATTCTCACTGTGCTCACATTTTGATGTTGTGTTTCTTAAATGCAGTTGTCCAGAGCTCACATGGTAGTGCTGTTCACTGTCCCCAGGCCAGGTGACAGCAATGTCACACCTGGCACAGGTTCTTCCTCTTCTGAGATGCTCACCCCACTTTCACAGAGGGATGTCACTGTGGGTTTGAAATTAGCTTTCCACAGACCTTCCACTGGGTTAAACTCTATTGCTGGCAGGTTAGCAGAGCGTGGATCAGCTGCAAAGCCTGTCGAGGGGCAGGTGGAGAGTCCTTGGATATCAGTAGGTCATAGATCCAGCCTAAAGGAGGGGGGGTTGGCAAATTGTACTCTAGGTCTCCGTTGTGAGGAACAACACTGCACACCAGGGTGATGTGTTTCATCGTTGGCTGAAACCAAGAGCTTCAGGGTCTCACAGTCCCAAGTGCAAAAGATGTTTCTCTTATCTTTCCTTCAGGTTTGCTGTGCTTGATCCTGGATTAGTTTTAATGTCTAGTCCAGCTCTTGGTGTTTTGGTCTGTTCAGTGAGCTACAATCCGGAAGGTCTGACATCTTGCTAGGAGTGTTATTCCTGCAGAGTCTCTTGTATAGCAATGGGGTTACTCCAGATTTGGGCTGGTGGAGGGCAGATCAGGATCTGATGCCTCAAGACAATAAACTCCCACATTGTCACCTGTGTCTCTCTCGGATGGAACCTCTGGGGCCTGGCGTTCCCTCTCAGCAGGTCGGGACATTAAAAGATACCCCTCCTTGGGTAACCCCAGTTTGCCTGGCTGCTCTCCTCGCATGCTGGGACACAGCAATGCAGAGGAGCCGGCTGAGAGAACCCGCAGCAGGGAAGAGGAGCTGCCCCCAACACCCACAAACCCAGCCGGTGTGCCAGATCGCAGCAAGAGCCACCGCTCAGAGAAAAAGGGGAGGCACACAGGAGGACAAGACTGAAGCACGGTTGTCTGCATTTTTGGTGAATAAAACATGTCTGTCCTTGCAGACTGAGAGTGAAGTAGTAAGGACCTCTATCAAACATGCGTGTGTTCTCAGTTTCTTCTGGGCATGGGTTTTACAGCAGGGTCAGAGAACGCAGGCACATGGGGGGAACAGGTTCTTTCCAAAACCGTAGGAAAGCAGGAGGAGGTCTAGCTGTGTGGCCAGCAGGAAAGCAGGTTGGAGCATCACACCACAGCTGCGGAGGTCAGCACTGCCCTGGTTTGTAGACCAGGGGACTACCGAGAGAGAAGGAATCAGTGCCGCAGCCACTGTGGGAGCCTCATGCCCACTCCTGGAGCCTGTGAATCAGGAAAGATGCTGAAAAATAGGGGAGGATTCATTGAAAAGCTATGGCAATTACTGGGCTGTTACATTAAGCATCTGCTTTGGTATTGGCAAGACTAGAGCCCAAGAAAATAAAATGCCGAGTTAACGGTAAGAAAGACACAAGCAATGGAGTATGAAAATCCTTTAATTTTAATAACTTAGAGCAGATAGGAGAGAAAAAATCCCCAAAGTTTCCTCATTTCACCACTTCCACCAATTCTACAGCTTCTAAATGCTCTGCTTGAGCAAAACCTGATTAAGACTTATTTTTCCAGTTATTTGTGGTTATTTGTTGTGGTTTCATATATATACAGAAATTAATTAGTTTACATGGCCCAGAAATGCCTTCCAAAACCTGCAGCTTTTAAAAGAACTTAAAGCAGATATTAAAAACTAATCCCTGTAACTTTTCCTGTGCCCACGTATTTTGGGGGAAAAGAAAAAAAAGCCAAAGCATTTTATTTCAAAATAAAGAAATCAAACATATAGGCTTTTCCCAGATCCATTATTACAAACCTATAGGCTTTTTCCAGATCCCACCTTTCTACCCAGAAGGAGCTTAAATGACTGAATACAGCGTGCTTTCTGCACAATAAAAGAGGGATTTTAGTAGGACCATTAATAGTCATTTAACTTTACCAAGTGCCAATATAAACATTTCTCCAAAATTCACCAGGGAACCAGGATTTTATCACTTTAGGAGCACTGCATGGCTCTGTGATACGCCATGGTGCTGGATAATGATCTAACAGGCCTCACTGACAACAAGCTGGCACCCTGCCACGGCTACGCAAAACCACCCTACAGCTGGGAGCCTGAGAAAACCTGCAGATAATACCTCCTGATTTCCCAGCTAATGGAATAGTGCAGACTAATGTGGTTGCAGCAGTCTCATACAAACAAGGCACGAGATAAAGTGCCTGAGCCTGGCCATTACTACTGATGGTTAGTTTTTCTCATTTCAACCACCCAGCAATGTAATTGGGAAGATTCTTCATTGTTTCGCCTTCAGAACAAATGAAGGTTCACTTAAAACGAAAACAAAATCATGCATTTTGAAATGGATTGTTTTAATACTGGGTTTTGGTCGTCCTTTGGTTATTTTAATATTTTCTGTTTGTAAAAGTACAAGCAAACAGCTGCAGGAGTGTTACAGGTAGCAATAGTTTTATCCTTGAAATTTTTCAAGATAATGATTTATGTGAAATTCTTCATGAAGACGGGATATTTTAATTCACTTTTATTTTGAGACATTTCATCCAGCTCATGAAGCTCTTCTCTGTCACAGGAGATTAACAGGGGAAGAACACTATTAACTGAATTTGTCATTATTTTACCCTTGCTCTGAGGTCTGTAAGGCTATGCAAGACTTACTTATTTCCAGGACTTCTCATGGAAATTTCCTTTACTTTGAAAGTGGGTCATATTGGCAGCAATGTTCTTACTTGTCACTTGGAGTTTCAGATTCAAAGCAAAACAACAAAGAAGAATTTTTACTTAAAAGGTCTCAAGAAAAATACAACCTAGCCCTACTAGGTTACAAAGCCACAACTTTACTCATTTTTTTCCTGGAGAATGAATCTACTGCTGCTCAAATCAGTGAATGTGGTCATGCAAGAGGAGACCAAGGAAGGGCTGCATAGGTGTTTTTTTTTCCAGAACCAATATTTCCCAGGGTCTGGCATCAGGTTGCTCGTACTTTTAGATGATTTACCCACAGCTCCCTGTACATCTTTTGTAAAACGACAGTGGTTTATGGGGTGCTCTTTCGGGCTAACCTCTTGATTTGGGGTGAATTAATCAGCCATAAATTAAAGAAATCCTTCTGTAGCATTTCTCACTTACGCTAGAGTGAGAGTCACCTCAAATAGACAGAAAGAATATCCCTTTCCATCCACCACTGAAAATGCTGCTGACTTTGAAGACAGTTGGGAAAGGCTGAAGCCCACCAGTGAGTGATGGCACTGGTCAGGCAGTTGCAATGGTCTCTCCCTTCCACCCTTGCACACACCCCTGATGCTTCACAAACTCACCCCAGAGAAAGAAATTTTCCATTTTCTAGATGTGCACTGAAACTCAGATGTCTTCTGAAGGAGCCATTCATGTTCTCCTCCTCTCTGAGGATGTCCTGAGAGCACTGAACTCTTCTATCTAGTCAAGAGACATATCAGGAGCCTGGCTCCAGTCTTGCCAAAAACACTAGTAAAACCATAGTCTGACCCATGAATTTAGACAGCCAGCTCTACAAACACAAAAGAAGACAACTGCTGTTGAAGAATGATCCCTGTGATTGCTTGCAGCACACATTTTTCATATGGTTTGGAATTTTTTCCTAATGATGCTAAAACCAGTATGGCATAAGGCTTCTTTCCAATAAGTTTATTTGTAAATCAGATAAACTCAAACCTAAAAAGGAGCAAAGGAATAAAAAAAATTAAGGCAGCAACCAATTAGGGATGTAGAAAGAAGAAATACAAATAGAAGTATTTATCTGGGAGCTTAAAAAGAGGAAGATAATTGACAGTTTTCTTTTATTAATAAAATAAGATTGCTGATTATGAAACAAAAAACCTCTGGCTATTTTAGTACAGATGTAATATTCAAGGCTAAAAGCATCCTCTTGCCTTTTGGCTCACATTGTTTGAGGAAAAAATTTAACAAAAGCAGTCAAAATACTTCTCTAGCCAGTGGGCAGACACTCATCAGATGAGGTTTGCCAGTGACTGTGCCAGATGGGTTAAGCTCGTAGAGGACAGACTAGGTCTAATCAGTCACTCAACCTCTCCGAGCTTGCCTTTTCCACCTGAAAGAACACAACTCTTCTCTTACATTGTCCCACAAAGACTCTTCAGTCAGTTACCCGCCTGGATTATTTTTTATTTTAGTAAATAATAACGATCAGAATAAGCAGGCATGGAAGGTTACAATAAAATGTTTAAATGGCCAGTGCTGTGGCTGCTATGCACTATACTCACTTTCCATAGTTTTTTAATGACAGTTTTCATTCACGCAAGTACCAAAATATATATAACATTGCCCTGACTGCTTAACAAACCCTCTATGTTAATCCCTAAGCAAACTTGAGATTTTTATCCTACAAACTTAAGAAACTGATAGGAAGGTTCCTAGAACAACATCCACCCACTCGACACTTAAACTGTAATAGGTCCTTTCATGACAAGTAGTAATCTTCCTCTCCACATGGCATCTCTGCCAGACCTCATCATTGGAGCACACAGGCACTGATTTTACAGGAAAAAAAAAACAACAAGCAACCAAAGAAAACAAAACAGAAAAAAAATGGAATGGCTTCTATTAAAACTTTTTTTCTGGACTTCAACTAAGCACATCAGGTTTGTACCTCAGAAGGCAACAGTCGGAAAAAAATCTGACTGATAAAAGGAAATTTCCGTTTCCTGTGACCCTTGCAGCACTGGTGCAACCTTCGGCACAGAGGAGGGGGGGGGTGTATTTGTGTGAGTGCCTCATGTGTCAGTCATGCAAGCCTCTGGGGTAAGAGCCCTGTGCCCAGCAGGTCCCTGGTGGAGCCCTCATGACACCTGGGGGCATTTTGCCCAGGAATGGAGGAACTCACCCCAGCAGTGTTACAAGGGTCCCTATCGCCTCCAGAGCTTGGCTACGGCGCTGCCTTTCCTCTGCCTTAGCCTGTAATACCAGACAAAATGTCCTACTGGGAAAGAGCAACCTAGGAGCAGCTCTCTCGAGGGAGGTATCAGGCCTGGGGATCATTATAAAGACATCACATGACAATGTTTATGGAAATATGAGTGTAGCATAGCTGCAAGTAAACAACAGGAGCCCTGTAATTCCTCTAACGATGGCATTATGGGTGTTTCGCTGTTTTCTGCCATCTCATAGGCAGGGTGCATGTTCTGTGGGATGGAGAGCATTTTCAGCTTACAGTTGTGGGCAGGAGCTGCAGTGGTGCAGATGGCAAACAAGGAGAAGGAGGAGAGACTGACAGTGATCTTTAATGAGATTTTTTTGCAGTTATTATTTTTGTGGTCTAAGAAAATCCATAACCAAAAAGAATGAAGAATCAGATGAGTCAGGTCGTTCCAGGGCATCTAATACTAGCACAAGCCATTTGAGCTTTGCTTATATAATTTTATTGTCAAGCACAGCGTGATGTTAGGCATGCACATATGTAATACTGAGGTTCCCTGTTCCTGGGTTCCTTGCTCCATTAACCAGTGACATCAGTTCATACATTAGGGGAGAAAAAGAAGATATTAAGGATTAGTAAGGATTAGAGGTGGACGAAAGCAAAATTTCAGCTCAAAACCTATTTCAAGCCTGCAGTTCAAATCTCTTTCTCTTTCAATCTGAGTGCTTCAGGTTTTGACAATTGCTGTATCTGGCTGCAGACTGTAAGTACTAAGTTTGGGAGGATCTGTGGTTATGTAGGTGGTTTACTACTGTCTGAAATGAAATATCTATCCAGGGCTATGGTGGACCCTCATTCTTGGATACAAAATCTGTTTCATAATTTAAGACACCCAAGTGCACTCATGTTTTTGAAAAGCATTGCTCAGCTGTCCCACAAGCAGAGAGGCAGGTTGTAATTTTAAGCAGCAGATCATCAGATTCCCAGCCGTCACCTACTAATTAATCCACCACAGAGCTCTCGCTTGGAGTCTCACTTTCAGAAAAGGGCTGCCAGTTTTTTCTGCCTTTTTGTTATACCTCCCTGAGGAGCAATCTAACCTGACAAGCCATTTTTTCAGACCCACCAACATAAGCATGTTCAGTGGGAATATATGAACCAGTAACCTCTGCCATATTCCCAAAATGGTCTTCAGAGTTAAAGGTTTGGATAGTTCGATTGAGTTAAATCCCTATACCTGGCTGCCTTTCTGTCCAGACGGCAAGAAGAAGACCAAGCACCCTTGTTTCTATTCGGCTCTGGAGCCAAAGTCAGGAACAACAAAACATCTCCATTGTGCTGGAGAACATGGAAGGGTTGCCAGAGGTGCTGCAAGGGAGCTTGGGGGAAAGCATGGTGCTGTGGTGAGGAGTGAGATTCATCTGGAGGGGCAGAAGGAGGAACCCCCTTGCCCTGCTGCAGGGGACACAGGTAGCAAGAGCAGCGTGGGTGGCTGCAGGGACCTGCTGGCGCTGGTCAGTGGGGGAAAACCAGGAGCACCCCACCGCTCTGCCATCCCACACGTGATGCTGGGGAAACCCTCCAGCCCTGGTGGTGCGGAGCAGCAAACATGCCCCTACAGCAGCTGCACTGCTGGAGTGTGATGGCTTAGTCCCCTGCCCGGTGGCGGATGACATCCCACCTGAGCCAGTGCTGTCCTGTGAGCTTCCAGCCCTCCTCCAAACAGGCCCCTTTTGTGCTCCCACGGTGAGCCCGCTGCCCTGCGGAGCTGCTGCCAGGCAGCCCATCCCACCCGGAGGACTGCCCGCTGTCACTGTGATCCAGGTGAAGCAGGCTAGAAGTCATCCTGCAAACAGCGGAGTAGTCACCCTGTCCTCAGTAGTTTGGGATTGGGATGACCCCTGGGATCAGGATGCCCCCTTTCCATGTATGCCCTGAAATCCTGCTGCAAACACCGCCTGCTGTCAGGGGGAGAGCTATTTGCCCTTGCTGCTCATTCATAATCAGAAAGACATATGCTTGCCTGTGCCATGCTGAATGAAACATGAGGACCTGTCTGGGTCCACACAGGCACCCCCTGCTTACTTTGCTGGCTGGGGTGTGCTGGGCACTTTGCTCTGCTGAGCATGGATGCAGAGTAAGGAGCCGCTGAGTGGAGACCTCATTTCTGATTACTGGGGAATTTCATGCTCCATCGGTACCACAATTTCACACAGAGATGAAATATTATGCGGAGCAAGAACCCCTTCATCATATAAATCAAGCTGAGGAGGCATGAACAAAGCCCTTTCTGTACTCCTTCTCAAAAGCCCTGCTGCTTCACAGAGTGAATGCCACAAACTAAACTTCATGACTGAGGCCTTTTGCTAAGAAAAGATTAATTTCATGCTTTTCCCAGGCTGGCTGTGGACTCATTCGTGGGGCTGTCAGAGAGCTAACCTTTCCCTGTTAATCTGTCCTCCATTCTTAATAAGGGTACAACAAAGTGCAAAGTACTCTTAGACTTAAAAACAAGAACATACTAAACGGCAGAGCATAAACCACCTTTCTGTAGAGCGGTTGAGCAGCCAGCACTGATAATTATATTGAAAGTGGGGATTAAGCAGCAGAGTGCTGGGGGAGCCAGCATATGGCCACCTATTGACCTGTCCCATATGCAGCGACTATTGTTGTCTCCCCACTGTACCACAGCAGCCTGCTCCCTTCCCTCCACTTCTTGCCCTCCTGCTTGCTTGCATTTTTTTTTTTTCCCAGCAAGAGGGTCAGGACTGAGATCTGCTAAAACTTGAGATTTACACGTGAATTGTGCAACAGTGCGGCACAGTACAGAGAGCCAGGGTGACCTGGGCCACTAAGCAGCATCTTGGTAATTAGACTCGGCAGATAAAAAGACCAGCAGCAGCTATCAGTGAAGTTGCTGTGGGTGTGGTGGTGAAGAGGGCTTTATGGCAGCAGATTCTGGCTTCTTGCTTTCTTGGGCAGGGTAAGGTAGAATCTGATTTAACTGCTGAAATGCTGATTTTTGGCATAGTTGGCAGAGCTTGTAGGGAATGAATCTCCAGACCTGTAGGCTTTTCACTGAGCAGTAGCAGGAGAGTGCAGAAATTTTCACCCTTCAAAATAAACAGAACATCTTCTGCTATGGGTTTGTCAGCAGCTGGGAGATCCTACTGGGAGCCAGTCATGGATGTTTCTTCAGCTCCTGGCTGAATGGCATGAGGATCAATCCAAACCATGGATCATGTTCACACAGGAGAAGAAATTGGTTGCAAAGCCTGAGCCAGATCTTCATTTGGGACCCACTGGCCTGGAGTGGCTGACATGGAGCCCTCAGGTCTTGTGTGCTGCGAGGGGTCACTTGGACGAGTCGTGCCCCACCTGCCCTCACTGGTGCCATGTAGTCCTGGGGTGCTGTGCTCAACCTGATCACAGGCCTTTAGTTCGTTTTCTTCCTCTGTCTTTCCAAAGAGTGCAGACTTCTCCTCTCATCCCCGCAGCTCCTATCCATCACCAGCAACACTGCACAGAGAGGGTTGTGGCGCAGGGAGTTGCACCACACTACTGACAGTGTTGTGGACTGCTCCAGGTGGGGGGTGGACCTACAGCTGCCTCTAGCCCTGTAAATGCATCACAGGACTCCCCAGCAGCCACCACATGGCAGAACTTGAGGTGACAATGTCAGAGCAGCAAAATCCAAACCCAGATAAAACCCAAAGGCAGGCACCCCCCTTTTCTTGGAGAGTTGTTTGCTCTTACTGCACTGATTGACATGAAGAGACCTTGTGGGCAGAACTGGATTCCACATAATCCTCTGTGAAAAAAGATACTCATATGTCCTGCTGCTAGTAGCAATTCCTGGCAGCTTTCACAATGTAGGACCACCAAAGGACTTCCAAACTAATTAAAATGATACAGCTATTTTTAAATCCTACAAGCTACTAATCCCAAATATGTTGCTTAACCAGAACTCTACACGTTTGATTTCTATCTATAGCCATAAACTGAGCCTCCTTCATTGATGAAGTTTCAGACTTCTTGAGCCAAGCTTGAGCTACAAGCGCTTTTGAGAGCTTTTAGAGAATATTTTTTATTCCCCACAGAGCCATCTTTGCCTGCATTTTTTAGGTAGCCCTCTATCACGTACTGAGAGCCCCACTTTTGCTTCTGTGCATGCACAGCTGTTAAGCTGATACTGCTGCAAGTATAAGGACATGCACATCAAGGCAAGAAAAGGTGCCCTTGCTGTCATAAGATAACATTAGTCATCATGACCTAAATTATTCTATGAGTCAATGGATATTAGGAAAAGCTTCTTCACTATGCTTGTGGCCAAGCTCAGGAGTAGGCTGCCAGGGTAGCTGGGCAATTTCCATCCACAGAGATATTCAAAACCCAGCTGGACATTGCCCTTGACAACCTGGTCTCATTGGCCTGCTTTAAGGAGTTCAGTCAGTTGCAGGTTGGCTTCCATGCTGGCAAAGGCTTCTTTCCCACTGGAGACAGAGAGCACAGGGATGGTACTTGCTTGCATAAGCCCTGCTGAGAGACATCATGAGCACCACTCTCATGGTGTCGCACAGTTTAAGCCACAGTTTGGGCATGGGCCTCGCACTCTGAGGTGGCCAGAGGCTTGCCTGCAGTGTACGGTGTGGATAGGGCTTTCCTTTCTGGAGTCAGTCAAAACGCAACATGGGAACAGAAACAAGGTGGGATTTTCTAAGTGCGTTCCTGATCCAACTGGCTCAGAAAATATTTGAGGGAGCAAGTATTTAGCCGTCACCCCTCTGCCTTCTATTCTACCTACCTCAAAGCTATCTTCTCCCTCTGAGTCACACAGCATGCCTTCTTAAACCATGATCATCTACTTTCATTTTCTGACCTGTTTTTCCACCCCTTATCTTCCAAACAGAAATCGCACCTGATTAAATTCAAACCAAAGCCCCAACCTGCAGCTCATGTTGTGGGGTGAAGGGGCAGAGCAAACCTGTCCCACATGCCCTCCCTGCTGCCCACCATGCCGTACAGTGCTGGTGTGGTGCTCGCATACCACTGAAGATCACCAGCAGGAAGGGAGGGATCTGCACTGCTCAGGAGCAGGAGTTGCAGGCAGTGGGAGCCAACTAGCAATGAGTGGAGGAGGAAATTCAGAACAAGGTAACCTGATAAAACCAGTAGGAAAGAGCCTCAAGATTTCAAGGGAAGGCAACGACCAACTATGGCTGGTGAAATAGCCTCCTTAAAAACCTGTGGCAAAGGCTGCTTGGGCTCCCCAGTGCTGCATTTCCCAGTGCGGGTGAGCACAGGGAGCAAAGCCGCTGCATGATTTATCCATTACACATTGAATTAAGCTGAAGGCCAGCGCATCCTGTGAGTGCCGAGGACTTGTGAGCAGCTGAGTAAGAGCATTGTGCATCAGCTGCTGCTGTCAGAAACCGAGTCCACTGTCAGCAACCATCTGCAGAAGCTCATTTCTGGTGAGGAGTGCTTTAATTGCTTGGTGGCATCAATGAAGACACTTGCACGTTGACGCTCCCCTTCCAGGGAGGGCTTTTCACTGGGGTCCGTGCTGCAGGAGGCAGGGGAGGAGAGAGCACTTCTTAACAGGAAAGAGGCAAGATCCTGTCCAAGAATAAATAGGGCAGGCCAACCCTGCTACATGGCCTCAGACAATGAACATGAAAGCAAGAAAACCAAAGCCATGTTACAAATCCCTGACTTAGCTCAACCTAAGGCTTTGGAGGGCATCACACGAAATGTTGGGACACATCTGATCCCTTGAAAACCTTTTCTTTAGAAACAGGTGGGCTGGAGTTGACACATTTCTTCAGTTTTTGAATACTGGAGCAGCAGATGGATGTGCTCAGGCCTCCAAATCAATATACTGGAGGTGGCCTTGATGAATGGAAACTCCATGATTTTGCCCTTCTTCCAGCCCAAGTTTTATGTTATCTTAATTCATCCGATTCATGCCAAGCCTGGCACACACCATGAGGAGGACAAGAAGAACTAGGTCCTTGGAGACTCTTTACTAGTGTCCCCTCTGTAGCTAAACGACTGGATGCAACAGGCTGCATACAAAGGGAAGAACCCCATCTGGAAGAAGAGATTAGTGGGGTGCCTTTATTCTGGCTATAACTCCTCTGAAGTAAGAGGAGGCACACCACAGATTAATTTGGACCAGGGTTTATACTTGACCATCATTAGAAGGGAAGGTTGCTCAGGTCTGAGACATTGCACTGCGACACAAAGACACTGCATCCTTTGTAATGCAAATGTGTTTTCTGCTTCAATAGGCTTCAGAGAATGATGAACAAAAAAACATTGTACGGAGATGTCTGCAGCTTCACTCTTATTCTTCCACGATGTGTAACTTCAAAAGAAGGCATTTTAATTTGACAGATGGACATTTAATCATAAATAATAATGTATAATGATTCTTAAGTCACAAGCGCATGGTGCCTCTGCACCTGTAGCCACTCTCCCTTATAAAGGAAGCCTCCCCTCTTCCAGATCATCCAGTCCATTTCTTTTTCCATCTCCCCACAAAACCTGCCTGCCATTCCAGGCAGATCCATCCAGCAGAGCCCTGTGAATACCTGTCACTGCTTGCATAGTGGGCTGCAGGGTAGTGAGAGATGGTCTTACCAGTGCAGGGTCCACTTCAGCAGCTTTGAAACTGCCCTGAAAACTGTGGGAACACATCTTGACTCCTAATGGTTACAGATGGAGCAGGAGGTATTACTCTGAGTGTTAGGTGGATGAATTGGTTGCTGACCAGCCTCAAAAAGCTTGCCCTGGATGTAAAATACCATGACCTTCCGGCTTTGGCTGGGTTTTGCCTCTTTAAAAAAAAAACCCCAGTGCTTATAGGATCAGGCTTTGTGAGTTCATCTGCCGCTGATGCCAATAACTTTTCCACTTATTGTCTGGTTTCAACCATTTCAGCAGTGTGGTGGAGATCTAAAAGCTGCTATTTTTTCCTTCCAGCTTATGAAAATGAACTGTGAAGCAACAGAAAAAAATCTTGCCAATGTTTCCCCAGGTGAAAGACTGATAAACTCAGCTCTGACAGACATCAGATAGTTGTGCTAGGAAGGATGGAAAGGAGAGGATGAAAGATGCTGCGAAGCAGACAACTCCACTGCGATTGCTCCCTGAAATGCTCCAAGGACCTTTTCTTACTCACCTCAGAGGCCCAAAACTAGTGGCTGGGTTTTTAAAAGAGCATCCCTATTGCCTAAACAACGGGCCAAAAGCAGCATCCCAGGAGCTGCTGGATGCAGAGCACTCTGAAGGGTTCACCCAATTGCAAGAGTGGAGCTCCCCTGGAACACCCTTATCAGACAGTGTGAAGCAACCCCGGAGTTCTTGTACTTGGCCAGCCAGAGTGTCCCACCATGTCCATAACAGACCTGTTGTGATAGAGGGCCTCTCAGAGAAGAAAGAGACAAGGGAACACTTTAAAGGAACTGCAAGATTTGTCTTTTTCTGAAGTCTGGGAGATTTCTTTTTCTTTTGGGACACTTGCTTGCTAGTCACAGATGTCCCACAGGGAGAGCAGTGAAAGACCCACCATCCTGGAGAAAGACAAACACGCAGTGTTTTCTCCATATGGAGAAAAGACAAACACGCAGTGATGCCAAAGACAGGGTTCTGTAGACTGGTCCTTTCCCACAGCTCTCCCCAGCAAAGGAGATAACTCAGTTTCCCTTCTCATCAAAGCTTTTAATCCTTCTCATGCCTCTGCCACCTTTGCAGGACATCCAGGCACCCCCTCCAGCAGCAGCACTGGAACACTGGTGGGGATGAGGCCACCTCAGCACTGGCCTTACACGCTTAATGGAAACAGGGAACATAGAATTCCTTAGTTTTTGTGTTGCTAAAAACTAGAAGGCAGTGTATTTTCACTTACTGTTAGAAAAGATTGAATAGAACATGACTACCAGACCATGGGCTGGAAAACAGCATATCTAGTGCACAGACACCACAAGCCACTCATGTCCACCTGCCTATGGCCGTCTGCTGCCTCTTGTCTTGCATTTGAATAACAAGGCTCCCTGGGGCAGAGGCAACCTTCTCAGACTGCTCTCAGCATAACGGGGCCAGGGCTGGGATTAGGTGTTATGGTAATAATGAAGAATATAGTGATGATAAATTCAGCTGATACAGACATGACAAACAGAAGAAGAATGGGACTGACACAGAGTCTGTATGACAGCATTAGGGATAAAGGGTTATTTTGCATGAAGATCTGCCCAGACCTGTACACATGGGCACTATCCTACTGGTATCCTTCCCTTCAGAAGTCACTTAGCTTCAAGAGAATTTCCACAGATGGACAACATGCACTTTATAAGGTTGAATTCACAGCCAAGCAATGAGGCAGTGACATCCAGAGAAATTTAGTCTGTGTACTGGGAATAATATGTAAGGCCAGCTCCAGCTTAGAGCTGAGATTCATTTTGGAAGGCACTAAAACCCACATGATTTGTGCTTGCAAGAAGCGTTTCTGGTTTTAAAGGATTTAATTCAAGTCTGGGTCATGTTTTCTAGGCAGTCTGGAGATATTCCAGGGGATTCAATTTGTGATATTAGCTTAATACTGGGGTATGTGTCCAACAGACAGGAAGCACTCTGTAACATGTCGGGTCTGTGTTTAGAAATAGGCTGAAGAGATTTAGAATTTTCATGGATTTGCCTGCCTTTGAAGTTGAGTCAGCTTGAGCCAAAAAAACTTTGAATGCAAGCTGGAAAATCATTTCAGGGCTTTGTATTACTGTCATGGGTTTAAGGGAAGCCCAGAAACAGCTCCTCCTCAATGTGACAGGCTGCTTCAGGTAGGCTTTGTCTCCAAAAAGGTCCTAACCAGGGCTCCACACTTCAGCAACTGTAGGAGAAATTCAGATTTGCCTCCTGATGGACACCCAGTTCAGCAATCCCTGTAAGCTCTGTTCCTGGGCTGAGACCTGCAGCTGAGACCTGCTGACAGCCCCAAGGGAGAATGCACCTTTTTACCCGTTCCCCTCACAGATGTGGGCAGCACATCTGTAGCGGAAGTAGCAACTTGGTGACAAAGAATATTCCAGGTAGAGCACCACACTGACATGCAGGATGCTTCAGCAACAGTATGGACGTTTGCCTGCAAGCCCAGGTGCAGGACTGCTGGAGACACAGGTTGAGGGACTCTGTAGGAGGAAAAGAAATGGGGGCTTGGGAGAAAGCCAGCCTTTGGGGATGGGGCTATGGCAGTGATTTTAATGTATCTTTGTGTTCTTCTAAATTGAGCTCTTCCACAGAGGGGAAGGCCCCTATCACAGCTGGGATAGTCCTGGACCAGAGTGTAGGAACACAAGGAGCCTTCCTGTCTATACATGCTGTAACCCCCGCGTGTCCTACCATGGGGTGACATCACCATCCTCCGGGACAGCAGCAAGGGCAGTGGTCTTCACTCTTTCACAGGTGGGCCATGCTCCAGAGGACCACTGACACCTCACCAGCCCCTCTGGGTTGGACAGGAAGAAGAAGTTCTTCTTTGTCTCCTCTTTTACACAGGTGGTGCATTTTGTGGCACAAGCTTCATATTTCATTGGTCCAAATTCAGACTCTCGCCTTGAGGGTGGTGGAGCAGAGCAGCAGGAACGACACAGAAGCAGGAGGGGAGGAGGCAGCTGCCAATGGAGAAGCACACAACGTGGTCCTTGTCATCCAGCTCTCTCTCATCTCCCTTTCTCCTCTCTCTCTCATGCATGCACAAAGAGGTTAATATTTGGTTTAAAATAAAGCAGAGTAATTTAAAACACACACTTTGCAGGCAAACCAGTGTTCAGTGTAAACAAAGCATTAAACTGAAAAGATCCATATGCACTCGTTATCAGTTATTGCATTTTTTTTCTAAAGGAAATCTAATACATTTAAAATAAACCCATAGCATGAAACAAAATAAACTATGGTCTTGCTTAGTTTGGTTTGATTTTTTTATTTAATGAGGAAAAGAGCTCTGTGATAAAGTAATCCTTTCAGGGGGAGAAGCCCAGGCCACAGTGAACATGTCAGCCACAAGTCGAGGCAAAGTTTAAGTCCAACGAGAGTCTCTTTCCCACAGTTTTTTCAGCATTGTAATATTTCTGTGCTTAGGGTAGTCCAGAATATCCTTCTGGACAGAGGGCTCAGAGCTCTTTGCAGAGAAGCAGAGAAGCCCTGTGAACACCCAGTGACAAGCCCATCATCTTCCAGCACTTAGGCGCTGAGAGAATCTGGTACCAACTGCCCACACTAAGCATCTAGAAGGGAATCCAGACTTCAGGGTTTTGATACAACAAATTTTTATATGGAGCTTTGTGAAGGAGCCAACGGCAGCTAACAGCATGACTCCTACAGGGAGTGAGAGGAAGACATTTACCTTTCAAAGTCTGACCATTTCTCATCTAAAAAGTTCCTTAATGATGTGGCTGGTACCAGCATGTTATCCATATTACATTTGTCCAGTGTCAGTTAGGAGAGGAGAGAGTCAATTTTACATTTAGATTAACTATCAGTCATAGATAAATTAGAAAATGTTGTTTTGTTTTGGTTTGGGTTTTTTTTGCAACCAAACCTTGTCTTCTGTTCAGTGTTAGTTCAGGTATTTTATATCCTGATGTGAAGCCTCCCGGTTCATCCTGAGGAAGAGTCACCTCACTACAGGGTAACCCAGTGTGGGGCCAGGGTGTTTGCACCAACTGCTGGAGCAGCCAAACCCTGGAGCTCCTCGGCCTTTGCTGCTGGAAATGCACCCAGTGGGCTGCATGGTAGTGATAACTGGCCAGGCTGTGGGCAGGCTGCATTGTTGCTCAATTTGTCAGAGATTCCAGCATCGGGTCTAGATTGGTATGCAAGGGACACAAGGGGGAAAAGCTGTCCCTGCAGAGCTGGGTGGCGCAAGGCACAGAGCAGCACAGCGCTGGGGTCTTCAGGACAGGACACACCTATCCCAGAGGCAAGCTACTTGTCATCAAAGAAGCCACTTCTAAACCACTGCTTATAAATATGTCATGCAGCAGGCAGAAAAGAGGCCCTTTAAATCCAACAGCAATGGTCTTACATCCAAAACCAGTTCCCAATATTTGATTTATGGTTCTGAATTTAACACGCAGAGTTACCTAAAGTCCAGGCTGATAAATTTCCAAAGATACTAACTTGCTCTTCTTAGCAGCAGTTCTTGCCTTCTGATGAGACCAAGGACTGACTGACAAGTCATAAAATTCAGACCCAATTTTTGCCTGCCTTGAAGCTCAACTATATTTCTGCTTCACGCCATCACCATAGGTGATTCACAGGTCCAGCTCTTAGCTGGGTTTTACAGGGCAGAGGAAGAGATGTCCTCTCTGCTTTGTCAATAACCACAGAAGGCTGAGGGCACAGTCAAGTGCTGCTCTGCCAGAATGGGCTGCTTCTGTCTGAGTATTTTTTGACTGGATAAAGTTCAGGAAGCATTAGGCCTATAGAGAATATAGATATGGATACAGATACAAATACAGATACAAATGCAGATGCATATACAGAGGCAGTTCTGATGCAATAACGATCAACGAGGTGGGCAGGCTCTGAGAGATGGGGGGAGTTGGGATGGGATGGATTTTTAACCCAGATCAGCAATCCAGACCATCACATCACATGAGCCTTTAAATCTTCATTTTACGAGTAAGCTGAGTTAGTTGTGACAACTGTGACTGAGCCACTGGGAACACGGCTCTCTTTTGAACAAAAGATATTCTGTGTTTTGTGAAAAAATGGGAGCAAAGAGGAAGATTGAAAGTAGTGTAAAATTTCAATATTGTCACAGAGTTAATGTTTTGATTTCTCAGGAAGAGCTTTTTAACGTGACTGCTTTTTAAGGGTTATTATCTCTACTGTAACATGTTATTAACTAAAAAGCCAAAATTGACAGAAAATGCTTCAGTCAAACTAAAATCTTTTTTTAATTGTCTTTTATGGAGAACTGTGGGGATATTTTGGCTGGGGTTTTTTGCTTCTCATTCCTATCTGGAACAAAAAACCATGTTGAAGTCCTGAACCCAAGGTGAAGTGAAGCATCCCTCCCTTTCATGACACTCTGCAAATGACACTGTACTCTAAGATGTCTCGTTTGCTGCCATTTGTATTTTATGAGCTGGCTTACATGACCTCCAGCCCTGCCTGCAGAGCTCTGCAAGCCCCTGGTGCAAAGGAAGCAATAACTGGAAAGGTAAGAGAGGATGCCCCAGTCTGATGGTTTGGCAGAGGTGAGTGGGAAAGGAAAAGGATTCTGTGCTGGACTGAGAACCAGGGCAAGGGAATCCTGTCCCTGCCTTCACTGTGGGCAGCTGCCCACCTCTCTGTGCCTGCTTCCCTCTGCCCATGGAGGCAGCAACAATGCTCCCTTTCCATGAATGTTTCAGGAGGCACAAGTGAAGAGCTACAGAATAAACCAGTGGGGTAAGTTTTGTCACCGCCTTCAGACATCAGTGCTCTAGCAGTGCTGCAAAAACCAGCAGTAAGAGTGGGAGCTTCTAGTTTGTTATCTGGGGGTGGAGGTTTGCGCCTGCCTTCAGCTCAGAAAATGTCCGGTTGTGTAGAGCAGAAGCCTGGTGCAAGTGGTCGAAGCTCCTGCTTCTGCTACTTGCGAACCCTATGTGTGAACGCAAGGAGGGAGTGGAAACACAGACTCCCACCCCCTGTAGTAAGTGAGTAGAAGAAGAGGGTAATTTCATCTTGCTGTGGGGAGTGGTGGGGCTGTCTGGCCCTGCGACATCTGCATGTTCTTACAGCTCAAGGAAGCTTATAATATCATCCTGAAAGAAAGTGGTTTCTTATGGAAAATCTAAAGATCCCCACCCTGGATTTCGCAGGTGGCTGAAATAGTCATCCTGACAGATGCTAGCAATTACCAGTGGAAAGGAGGCCTGCCACAGGGTCTGAGGGCCGCAGGGGCTGCCCTGGCACTTGGGGTACATGGACTACAGGCAATGGCCACACTACAGCTCGGGAGGGGTCTATCTTAGACCCAGAGTTGGCTGAGCACAGGGCTATGGAAGGCAGAAAAAACCTGCTCCTCTGACACTCCAGAGACAAATCTGGAAAAGGAGTGCCCAGCCAACACATCCAATTCTTCTCCTCCTCCCCTTCTGCCCCACATGTTACCCTCAGGGAAGGGTTAGTAAAAGGGCTGCAGGGGTAGCAATGCCCACCTAGAAAGTCTGCATGCCCAAGGCATGAGCATCCCATGGTGGTGAGGGCATCCCCTGCCAGGTGCTGGTAGTGGCTGGGACCAGGGAGCTCTGTAAGACCCAGACATAGGGCTCTTCCCCAGCCTCCTGTCTTTTTGAGAATAATAAGAGCAAAGACAGACATCAAGGGTATTTCCTGGCTTATTTTCCCAGTGCCATATGCCCAACTCCTCCTTGGGCACAAGCAGCACCTGTGGGCAGGGGATGGCAGATCTCGTCCCATGGGGTCAGCCAGTAGCCACAAGACGAACTTGCAATGGTGGTAGTGCCCTTGCCTTCCCTCTGCTGGGTCACCTCTCTTCTACTGGGCTGGCAATTAAAAACCGGTATCTAAGGAGTATAGATTAACTCCTTCCCTGGTCAATGGTTTCAAGAATACTAGGAGAGGACTGAAAGACCCACAGCCAGGCTGTGGTGTGGTACGGGGAGGCAGCTTGCCTTGTCCCAGGCAGAATTTCACTTAGGGGAGAAATTACAGTCAGTCTGTGATGTTCACGAGGGATCTCATTATTGCTGATTACGTTAAATGGAAGTTGGTGGATACCCTGGGGATGGGGGAACGGTGCTAAGGGAGAGAAAAGAAAAGAAAACACAATAAGCCTTGAAATCTGCTGGGAAAGATGCAGATTTCTCAGGAGGGCTGTTTGAAGTGATTTCACCTGGAAACCCTCTTTCACATCCCTGGCTTAGGAAGGAGAGGAAAAGGCTCAGGAAGAGGTGAGCCCACTGCCTCCCAGGCTCACTCAGCTCCTGCCAGCTCCGGTGCTGGCAAATCTTACTGTGTCCTTGCTTTCTTTGCTGACTCTTGCTTGAGACAGAGATTGCAACCCAGATTATCTTCAGTGCTTGTCACTGCAGCATGCAAAAACTTGTCTTTGCCGACTTCGTTGCAAATTCTGAACAAAGGAGGGCCCTTTCGAAGGGAAATGTTTCAATACTCCATCACTTACAGAAAGTATTCCCCATCCCGTCTGCCATTTGCAATTAGTCACACCAAAACCCCCGGAGAGGAATATGCCTGAAAGCATGCTGCTGCGGGGGAGGATGCAGGCACAGTGACCCTAAAGCATCCTTCCGTCTCCCACTTCAGTGAATGGGAACCTGCCCCTTTTTATAGACCCATTTGCAGATGCTAAGTGTATTAGCATAGCCCAGGCAGGACATTTGTCATCTGCAGGATTACTAAATATCTTAGGGAATGCAGAAAATTAACGGGCATGAATAAGGTATTTGGTATGTAATTCGCACAGATTGCACAATAAGTAATTAAGCTTCAGCTACAGGATAAGCTAAAAACTCTGAAGTTAAAGGGAGTTAGCTGTTCACTTAATTCCCACCAAGAGTGTGAGAATCCTTGAAAAACACTTTGGAAAATTAGGGAGGAATATTCCTCCCACACACGGGTACTTAACTTTGCTAAGTGTGTGTGGGCCTCTCAAATGAAAGAAAGGTGATATTGCAGCAGAGTTTGGGATTGGGAAACACAGGCTGCAAAATTCAGATGATGACAGTTCCCAAGGATCCAAGATGATGGGATGCTCATGAAGGGCAGAGGTGACGGGTTTAACTGAGGATCCTCCATGAAACAAAGGCAGAAGTCAGTATTACAAACCTTGCCCCTAATGGCAGGGGAAAGGGGAGCCAATTTCAGTCTATTAACATGTGTTTAATGAAAGATGGTAACCAGATAGGCTGCCTTTTAAAAGTAGTTCAGGGCACCTTATGGTTTGAATGCATTCCTCTACAAACTGGCTGCCAGAGCCCTGCTTTGCGAATAGGAACTGGAGGTGTTAAACGGATTTCTAAAAGACTGCTCCCTGGAAAGGGACAACTGTGAGATGCAAACAAAAAGTCTGGCTGTAAAGCTGTCAGAAAGATCCCATGCAAGATAGTTTTTAAGAATTAATGCTGCAGGATAATGCACCTTTGCATCACCTATTGAAAATACTAACCCTGCAGAGAGTTACAGGCAATGATAGGTATGTCAGGAAGCATCCTTTCATGATCTCTAATGGAAACTCAGTTTCAGTTGAGAAAGAGTAAGAAATACACCTGAATTCAATATGCACTGCTTTTATGTTTGTGGAGTTTTTAGTCACATCACAGTTTCTTCACTTTCAGCTCTTTTCAATATGTTCTGACACTGATAAAAAGCAATGTGATGTTAAAAAGATTAAGACAGTACTGAACTAATTTTCACACTACAAGAAGTTTTGTTATTATACAAAAAGAGACTTACAAATATCCAGGAGGTAGAAAAACATCGTTATTATAACCTTATAAAAACTATACACAACCTTTGATCTTTTTTGGATGATTGTTTGTATCTAGAAAGAAGACAGTTGTTTCTGAAGGAAAACTACTTCTGAAGGGTGGTGGAGAATCACAACTGACCTTGCTTGGCTGCTTGTGGGAGGTCCTATCACATGGGAACCTGAAGCACCTCCTAAAGGCTGTAACTCTGACAGTTGTAAAATGATTGCGTTTTGAGAATAACCAGATAAAATCAATGAGCCATCTTCCTGTGCAATCTACCCACCTGTTTTCTCATTGTATGTTCCCGAAAAAGCAAGGCCAAGAAACTCTCCTGGAAAATAAGACGTAGCTTTTGCCCACTCTAGCACTTGGAAATTGTGTTTTGATTTATTATGTGTGGTCCCTCAAATCTGTTTTTGCAAGCTGCAGGCAATTGTCTGTAGAAACCATGCTTGCTCTGAAAGCAACAAGCACAGAGGCCTCTGATGGGCTCCTTAGAGACCACCGTGAACAGACCCAATAAAACAGAAAGCCAAAGGAAACATTTGTGTTACAGTCCAGGAGGAACCAGACCTCGGTTTTATCAGTCTCCTCAGCCTTCTGTGATGGAAATCTTCTCTAAATATGCTCATCATTAAGTCAAGGTAAACACACCCTGCATCCCCATTCCAGAAAATACAAACTCTATGCTGGCATGTCTACACCCCTGGACTGTCAGCATCCCTGATATGGAGCTTAGCCTCTTCTCCAGGGGAGTGGAAAGCTGATGTTCGCGTGAGCAGCGGCTTAAGCCGCACGTGCTGGAGCAATGCCCAGGAGGGCAGCAGCTTGGTCCCCCTCACATGGACATCATGAGGCTTAGTCCAGCTGGGGTCCAGGGAGCTTGAAAATCCTTGTGTAGTGAACTCTTCAAAATCTGTCCCTGGTGTCAGCCTGGTCATGTACAGAAGGTGTTCATGGGCCCTACAGCCATCCTCTCTCTTAGCACCATTTATGTCTGTCTGCTGAGGCTGGACTGGTAGAGGCAACAGCCCTGGGTGGGACCTCAGGAAAAACACGTGATGTTCTTTGATCTGCTGCCTCTGTGGAAACGATCAGAGTGCCCACTTGGACCAGCAAGCCAGGCGTGAACAAATCCCACGCACCCACCTGAGAAATGCTATTGCTGGATAGTTTTTCCCAAGCTCCAGCCAGACTCAGAGAGCAGGACCTGCCAGGGCCACAGTATATTTATGGAAGGGTAAAATTCCTCTCTCTGCAGGTCAAGGCCCATGCAACATTCAAATCTCACTGAAGTGTATCCTGATCAAAGACCCTGGGACAGCATTTCGTCTCACTGTGGGTAAATACACAGAGAAAAAAACATGCAACAAATCCCATAATGAGTTGCCCATTGCTGCTGTTGCTGACGCAAGAATGTGTCCTTGATCCTACTGGATGATTATTCCTGTGGGCACAGTTGCTCACGTGCGTAAGTATGTGTGGGAATGGGGCCTTTGGCTGTGCCACTTAGCAGAGTTTTTCTCACAGCCTTGGCTAGGGTTTTACTCCTAAATCTCCTTAATGGTCCCAAGGCACTCCCACATTCGTTCCCTGTTTAACAGGGCTAAGCAGAACAATAAAGAAGGGGCGAGATTAAGCCACAAATGCATGAAGCTCAGCAAAGCACTCCAAGCACTGGAATACAGTCCTAAGTAGCAACAATAACTTTTTCTGATGGTGTATTTGTTCTCCTCACAGTTAAAAGTCATGGTTCCACTTTTCGGCTAAGAAATGCCTGGTTGATCGTTTTGACTCTTCCTTGTTACGTATTGTATGTTTCCAGCAAAGTGTTCAGCTGTTGGTCGCCAGCCCCGTCACCAGCACAGCCGCAGGCAAGGCTGTCAGTTCAAAAACAAAGTTCCTTTTTTGTAGCATCTTGATTTTTGAGGAAAGCGATCGCTGTAGAGTCCTTCCAGAAGAACCTCCTCTTCACTGTACACTCCAAGGGAAGGACTCTGCCTCTGGATGCTTTCCTGGTGTGGGTGCTTTTGACTTGGGCCTGGGTGCAAAATTCAGCAAGAATCCTCTATATCTAACCAGCCAAATAACACCTGGATCCTATATGAAAGCTTTAGGGATTTACCCGTGTGGTCGTTTCCCAGTGGAGTTGTGATCTTACAGAGGAGCTGCACAGCTGGTTGCTTTTCCAGAGCAGGCAGTATCACCATGCCTAAAAGCCTCTGTCCCAAGAATGGTATTTCCGCTGTGATGGTCCTCCATAAGCAGACATGTACCTCCCTTCCTCAGCCAAGCTCATGCAGACAGCAACCCTCCAGGCAGCACACAAGAAGAAAAAGCCAGTTTTTCCTATACAGTTCTGCAGTGTTTACTCCTTGCAGAAGAGTCCTTTCAGAAACCCAGTCAACGCTGTACCAAAACCACCTCACCATCTTTCCTCTGTCAGATCCAAAAGGCCCTGGATGGTAAGGAAGCTCCACAAGCATTTCTCAAGCTCTGTGGTCCCCAGCAATCACTGATGTCAGACACTCAATTTGCTTTGGCAGCTTGCACAAGGTCTGGCACCAAAGTCTGCACATAGAATGGCACACATGTGCTGGGACAGAGCCAGCAACTGAATTTGAGTGTCAGCAGTCCATGTGAGGTGCTTTAAATGCTACGCCATCCTTAGCATTGTCATTCCTTGGCAGTGTCTGAGTGGTCAATGTTACCAGTGGCACTCAACGTGGAGATGTGCCATGCTAGGTGGGCAAAATCAAGAAGAAAGATGGTGCAAAAAAGTGTGCAGTAGTCTTCACTTAAGTACCCATCCCCATCACTACCTCTGCAGACCACTAGGACCATTGCAAACAAAAGATCTTTGTGACAAGTCCAAAAAACCCCTCCCAAAATGTCACTTGTAATTTGGCCAGTGAGCCTCATGAAAAGTCAGAACCAGACCACAAAAATGTTATCTGAAACATACAGGCACATCTAAACTCTCTTTTCCAGAAAGCCCATGCGCATGCAAATAACTTTACCTGTGGAAGGGGAATTATTGCTGAGTCAACATATTCTCTCGACGAGGCCCCTGGTGCAGCTCTCTGGCTCATGGGTTGTGTGAGGGTGAAGGAGGAAGCTGCTCGCACGCCCCCAGCAATCTGTCATCCCTGGGTTCAGGCTGCAGTGAACAAGTGCCAGCACCACGCACCGTTTAATTAACCTTTCTACAAGTTGTAAAATGAGCTATCTCCATACACCATGAGATTTATTTTCAGCACTACATGATGGCAACAGAAAATAGATACTGCAATTTAATGGGGAAGGGAGCATAATGGGGGCAACACACTTCCATTAGGGAAATTGGTTTAACACAATGTAGCTTTCTGACTCTTTTACAGTCTCCTCTAACAAACTCATTATGTTTCTCAAACATCAAGTCCCTGAAAAACAGTCATGTCATATTCGTTTCTGCTTAGCACGCGTGTGAAATGCACCCTGGGCCCGTGAAGCAGAACTGCAGCGTCAGAGATTCACAGATGTTTCGCCTGCACCATATGGTGCATTAGGCACCATTCCCCACAGAGCGGCTTCTTGCACTGAAAGTCAATGTTTTTCCTGCACATGGGAAAACCAAATGGAGTGGCTATAAAAGGGAATAAAGAAGAACAGAACAACAACCAAAGAGTCAAAGAAAAATGGCCTGAAAACCAGCCCTGAAAGGTAGTAAGTAGACTCAAGATAACATTGCACTCACCATTGTAAAAAGATGTCTGCACGCTCTTCAGTGTGTACTGTGAATTTAAAGCACAAATGAAGAGTACGTTAGACAATATGCTAAGTTGTATCCTAGCCATATGTACTATTGTCAGCTTGTGCTCCAGCATTCAGGCACTTAACTACAGAGGGCTCTGAAAAAAAATGACATTTTATAACTGTCTGTGTTTTGTCAGAGGGATCGAATATTGTCAGCACAGCTTGAGAATATCATCACTGGAAAACGGAGAATACTTCTACACAATCTTTCATTTAAATCCATCCAGTGCAGCAGAGATTAATTCATTTTAAATTGACAAAAATATACATGGAAAAGAAATGAATTAAAATAATATAAGACTTCCCAAGTCCTCATCCTGTGTGACCTAACTCTGTCAGTCATGCAGACATGTTCAAAAAGATTTTCTAAGCCACTAATGTCAGTAAGACACCTACGGTAAATCCTGTTTGACCTTTCTGGGGGCAATGTACCTAGCTCCCAGCTACAGCTGCTCAAGTCTTCCCCACGAGACATATCCAGCTTTACCCATTGCTTTGGGCCAGGCTTTAACAGATTTTCATAAATGTATTCCTGCTAGGGCAGGACACAAAGAGCATCAGCTCCAGTTAGAGCTACAAGCTGAGCATAAAAGGCAGCCCACACCAGTTCCTCCAGCCCCTGGGTTTTCCTTCGAGAACCTGCCATCCAAAAACTGATCAAATCATGAATTAACCCAAACCTGCTCAAGTGGAGAAGTCTGGCCGGGAACAGGAGACACAGCCCCATCCAAAACCCTGTGGAGCTGCAACTGCGCCATGTGACAAGGAATTGTGGTGGGATTTTTTGGGGGGCTAGTAAAGCCCTATGAACCCCAAGAAACTTTGAACTTGACAAGATCACAGGTGCTTCATGCATCTCCTGCAAATACGGCAGAATAGCCAGGATTAAGGAAAACACAGAATCACTCCCAACTGAAAGCTGCACCTGTGTATAGTAAAAGATACATAAATATTGTTCTCTAGCCCATGCAAATAGGAAACCTACTGTATATATAGACTCAGATCTCCATATCCTTTTCCTGTGGGCATGTATTTTTTTACATAGAATATCCCACAGGCTTCAAAGGAACGAGTCATTCAGGTTTGAGATGGTGTTGTGAACAAGTCAAAGGCAGCAAACAATGATTTCAAGCCATCTTTTGGACATCCCAGGCTGAGGAAAATGCCTGAATCATCTAATCTCGGGTTTTCACTGTTGTCAGCTTCCAGCCCTTGTGGCAGAGCCGACGGAGTGACTCTGGTGCAGAAGCAAAGTGATAGCCAAGCCCTCGGGCCCCCCACGCACACGCTATCGCAGGGAACTGGTACCAAGCTCCACTGTGTAAACAACCAGGGCAAAGGAGAAGGAGGTGGTGGTGGGGTTAAATATCTGCTCTTTTTTACAAGACCACCTACAAAATGTTGCAAGGACCCCGCAACAAAAATAATCTGCCACGATTCCAGTGTTAGGCAAAATATAAACAAGTTAAGTGCTCTGTTAAAGGGAACATCTGGGAAGTTGCAGGCCGTGCAGATGTTTTCACAAGTTGTTTTTTAGAGAAAAGTAACTCTGCAAAGCTTCCTGCCTCTTCCATCTTGTCTCTCTTGACTGTGTTTATCAAGTTGAGATATAAACACATTAAAAAACCTTTAGAGGCCCATCTCGTGTTGTATTATTAATTTGGGATTGACCGAGGGTTGACAGCTGGTTTTGGTTTGACCCATGGCTTTTTAAAAGTCACTCCACACAAATAATTAACCAGTTTTCTGTTGATTGGATTTTACGTGAATACATACACATATACACATATGTATCCAGAAATGCATTACCAGAAATGACCATTAGACTCAGCACCTGGATTGCTCAGGGCACACAGGAGGGGGGTCAGAGTTTCAGAAACCCTGGAGAGAGGCAGGGGCTGGATGGATTGCCTGAAGATTCTCTAGGTGAGGAAGATTTATGGTCTGTGGAGGTACACGGGGTACGGTGCTTAAGGCAGCTTTAATTTCAGCATCAGGCTCCCACAGCATGGAAAGAATTTGGAGGTTTTTTAGATTAAAAAAAATGCAAATTTTTAGAAAATAATTTGTCTTTTCTTATTTCTATATAAAAACCCCAAAACATCTGTCATTAAAGTGTAAGAAGTAAAGTAGAAAGGGTAACTGGAAGAGCAAGTAGGAATATCATCATAAAACACAAATATATCTGTTCCTTGAAATACATGGGAAAATAAACTTGCCCACTGGGTGACCAGGAAGCAGAGCAATTAAACAAAGTGGTAATCTTATGACAGAATAGGTAACTGATCCCATTAAACACCAGTCTTTTCCACAGAGAGTACCAGAGAGGCTTACTATACTCATTTAATAAGTATAATGCACCAGAAGACCCCAAGGTGTTGAAAGAGGAGGTGCTGAAGCAAATTAATAGAGTAAGTACTGTGAGTCACTGGACCCATATGGTAAGTACTAATAAGATCTGAATGAAGTGTTGGATACCTCAGTGAGTGAACTAACAAAAATGTGCTCTCTCACTAGAACCGGTCGATGTCTCAGAGGACTAGCAAGCAGGGCAGGCTGGGCTCGTGTCTTCAAGCCAGCCCATATCTGCAACTGGGGAAGGCCTGGGTCAGGGGACTCAAGCTCAGACCTGTTAACCTGGTTAAAATCCAAATGAAAGATAAAATTTTGAGGTCCCTGAATGGTGATGCTGGGTATAGTGACGTGCAGTGGTATCTGCTGCTGGAAGACCAAGCCTCTCTGCTCTGGTCAGCAAGACAGCCAGAAGCACAGCATCCAGGGAAAACAAAGACAGTCACAGGCAGTGTAGGGTCTCAGCACCATGTCTCACTGGCCCCACCACCCCCAGCAGCAGGGAAACCGGGGGACTACTCTTGCTGAGCCTGAGGTGTAGGCAGGACCTCAGGGTTGATGGTTGCATTGGGAGCAGGTTGATACCACCAGGGATATGGTCACCTCCATGGGGTGGTGGAGACCACAAACAAATGTGAAATTGCCTAGCAGTGACACTGGCCAGACTGAGAGGTGGGAGAAACAAGGGAAGATTAAAAAAAAATTTGACTGTGAAAAGTATTTGAGATGCTATATGGCATTTCCCTACTGGTGATGTAGAAGTGTTACTAGAGGTTCCTCTCATTTAATGCCTGTGGTTTTTTTCTGGTTTTTTTTGCTCTTTATAGTGTTTCTTAAAAAAAACCTAAGTGTGATCAAAACATTGCTGTTGAGACTGTTTGGTGAAACATGGGAATTAACATGCAGGAAGAGCAAAAGAGCTGCACAGTGATGAGCTGGTTAGTGTAACCTGGAAAAACTGAACAAACAAACTCATTATAAGCAAGACAGCAGCTAGCTTCACACTACATTATTTGGTCAGTTCCTCTTTGGTCAAAAGCTTTCCATGCTATGAGTTTTCATCAGTCCCTGAGGAATGGTGAAGCCTCTGCTGCATGGCCAACTCAAGGTGCCTTAAAATAAATCTGATTTTTTGCCTGTGCTGAACACTGACTTCTTTTGGGATACAAGCTGGTTCTTCTGGAGAATTAAGGCATTAAAATAAATTAATTAATAAACAAGTATTTATATAAATATATAATTTATATAAATGTATGTATATGTTATATATAATACGAATATGGTTTATAAACATTGTGTAAAAACAGTCTTTATCCAGAAGGTACCTTCTGCAGCCCAGGCTGCATTGCAGTCTAAATGAGGCAGTGATAGCCATTCATCTGCTGACATGTGACCTGTTATTTGCTGGATCCTGAGGAATTCCCAGCTTCTCCAGGTGGCTGGAGTTGTGGAGAGCCTCTCACCGTGCAGCAGCACTGCGTCTTCAGCCAGCTCCTTACATTTCAGCGGATGGCTCATAG
>NW_009704291.1:63135-88715 GCF_000703405.1 Apaloderma vittatum
TGGCAGCTCTCATTCTCCAAAGCCCACGGATCTCCCACCTCCCCATTGAGCAAAGACCCAGCTGCTGGTAATGAAGAAGCAGTGATTAGCCGTGGCCAGAGAGGATGGAGAGGAGCGTGGGCAGGCAACTGCCAGCACTCGTGGGAGAGGGCATCGCTTGTGGCTTAGCCCCCAGACACCACGGGGATGTGGGCCCTCAGGAGTGTTGAGCAGCCAGGCTGTGCCTGTTGCGTGCCTGCCACGGGTGCCTGGAACCAGAAGGTGTAGTGAGACACAGAAGCACCTTGGTAACACCTTTCATAGAAACATCATAGAATGGCCTAGGCTGGAAGGGACCTTAGAGATTATTTAATCCAACCTCCCTGTCATGGGCAGGGACGCCTCTCAACTAGATCAGGCAACACATGGGGACCAAACGGGGATTGAACCCGTGACCTTGGTGTAATCAGCACCATCCTCTAACCGTCTGAGCTAACTTTCCAGTGTGAATTATGTTTAAACAAGGCCCTCAGAATAAATCCATTGTGGTTTCACATTGCAGAGCTCACAGAGCTTGAGGACTGTACTCCTGCTTACTGGGGGTGAAGCCAGCGAAGAGAAGGCAAAGGACACCCTGAAACTGCTTTGCTGCTGTATGATGAACAACTTGTCAGAACAGCAAGAAACCTCTAAAATCTGTGTATTTCCCTCTTGATTTTCTCTCTCAAAATTCTAGAGCAATTACAACAAATTGGAGATTTCGGGGGCTGATGGCCACTCGTTATCATGACCTAGTCACAAAAGGATTTGCCCATCTGAACCAGTTTCCTGACATTTTAAAAAGTCACTGCATTCCTTTTCTCCCAAAGGGAGAAGCAAGAATCAGTTCAATTTGCAATCTGAAAAGACAAACCTCTCTTTCTCTGCAGTCTAGGCATAGGAAAAAAATATTGTATTCTGCCTTGTTGACTGCACAAAGACAGATTTCTCTCTCTCTCTCCTCTTTTAATTTTTTTCTGAAGTGGGTTAGGCAGTTTTGGATTTACCCTGGTGCAAAGCAAAGTATGATCAGAGACTAAAGCAGAAAATTTATTTATGATTGTGAGCATCACTTACCCCCAGGGATACTGAGCAGCAGTGTTTTTGGTCTGCAGAGACATGTGGCACTCCTGGCTCTGTTTCACACCGCGTGTCTCATTGTCTCCTGAGTCCCATGTTTGAATAAACCCTCAAAACTCTAAGATAAATTCAAACAAATCCACAGTTTGATCAGGTTTCATTTTCTGGAGTTGTGCTGTGGATGTTCAAAGAAATCACCAAATGGCTCACACAGACTTGCTGTCAGGATCCCTTGCACATTTTATATAGCTGGGTTTGCTTCCATTCACCCTTTCTGTCAGACTTGTGCCCAGTAATCAGGTCGTGGCATCGCTGGCCATGGACATTTGCAAAATCTGAACCAGTGCAGCTTAATTTTGCACCAAGGACAGAGATGGGGACTTTGTAGCAAAACCCACTGAATTGTGTTTTGAACTCAGAAGTTTAGGTCTGGAGATGGAGGGACAGATTTACCCCAGCTCAGCCAATGGAGTGACACTCGTTTTCCCCTGAGGGACCACAGGGTACTTGATCTGGGCCATGTGCTACAGCAACGGGTGACAATTTCTGCCTCTCTGACCACCATCTCCAGGGTGGCCACAGCCAGCCTGTGAATTCCTGTGTCCCTGGGGCCTGTGGGAAAATGCAGAGAAAAAATATTTAATTCTTTAAATTGCAGCTATTTACAGAAAGGGACTGTGCAATTGTTTTCGCCGTGATGAGGACAAAAAGGGCCCAGAGCTGAGGGCTGGTGCTAGGGGCTGCTGCCACCACTGGAACAATAAGCAGTGGCATCAAACAATAGCTTTTGTCTGCCTACAAGGGTGAGTGACAGGGATGGGTGCAAGCAGCTCACACTTCTTGTCTCTCATTTTACAGACACAGAGTCAAAGAGATCCTTTTGAGGGAAGCGGGGAGGAAAAAATAGCTTGGCAAATAAAGTGTTTCAAGATTCTCAGTGTCACTCTTCCATTTTTGCTTTTTAATGGTATAAGATAACTGATGGTAAAGGCCCAGATTTCCAGCAGAGTCCTCAGCTTGTTGCTTCCAGGCGGCTCTGTCTGCCACCTCCCAAAAAGAAGGTGTCTTTTCTAGCCTGAAGCATGTCCATGAGCCAGTTCATAGCTTGGCTCTATGCAAATTCCTTGGTGAAGAAGGCAAGGCGGCTTCTTCAGATGGCTTTCCCAGTGCAGCAAGCTCCCAAGACACCAGTGCTGGATATGTTAGTATATTCATGGAAGGTGACTGGAGCTTTGTTAAAAATCCTCTTTAAAATCTATTTGCACTCCTGAGTCTGTGAGAAATTGTGACCGTGGCCTCTGGGAAGCTGCATGATGGGTGAGATGGGAGCAATAACTAACAGAGGAGAAAGGTGACATTTGCACTAATATCCTGCTGGTTCTATTCTGGGCAATGCATGAGCCTTCTGGTAGCGAAGCAACTTGATTTGCATAATAATCTGTGTGCCTCCACACTTCCACCAGAACCATTTATTGCTTAATTGGATGTAGTAAAAATGGAGATATCAGCAGGTCCCTTCATTAGCCTTCCAGCCTCTTACTCCCCATGGTGCCAGGCATAGGCCTTGCTGTCCTGCAAGGAGAAAATGCCAGTGTAATAAGGTTGTGTGCAGGGAACAGAATGGCTTAATCCAACCCAATTCATTCACAGTGACCAGAGTGCAGGAGAAGGAGAAGAACCCTGAACCTTTGCTTGAAATTCATCCCTAGTATAAAGTTTGATTTCTCCTCTCTTTTCTATATAGCTTGTGCTTGCAGTTTACCTCTCCTGCATCTCTTACGATATCTGACACTGGGAAATATGAAATAGCTTCTCTAATGAGCTTCTTGACAACTCTTCCCACTCTGTTTTCAGGAATACTGGGAGACAGACAGCTTTGGTCGTAAGCAGACCTGCTAAAGCCGGTTTAGATCCTGGCTGTCCCTAGTACTTTCTCTACAACCTTAGGAAATCTTTTAAGCCAGCCAGGCCTCTTTCTCCCATCTCTAATCCATGGAAGCTACAATATTTTACCATGTTCCCTGTAGCAAAGATCCAAAATACGGACAAATCAAAACTGCTAGGGGTGTATAATTCTGAGGCTGGTCCAGCCCTAGCTTGCGGGAAAGATTGTGATCTGTTTCTCCACACAGAAAGTAATCCATGCTATTGTTTCTTGTGGATTCATCTTTCTTTTTAAAACACAGCTACAGAACTTTGTGCGAGTTTGGATCTAATCCTCAAAAAAAACCTTGTTTGCACAGCTGAGCAGAGATCCCACTGAAGATTAGTGGCATGTTTCAAGCAGACTGCAAGCAGTGACTGGCGACTTGTATCATCCATGAAGAACACCTGCTTCTTTGAGGTTCCTCTGCCTGCTGTGACAAAAGGGGCAGGCAGCAACTCTGACCAGAAAAGCACAATGCAGGAAAGCTTTTTCTGCTCCTGTAGCTGATTTTCATATGTTGTATACTAAAAAAGATGAGTTTGATGCTTTCTCAGTCCTGACGTAAAATGAATTTTTTGTGTCTTATTTTTATTGGCTTCAGCGGATCCCCAGTTTTCAGCCAGGGTCTTGTTGTGTTAGGCAGGGTACAAGCACAGGGCTCAAGAGCTTATTGCAGCCGTGAGAGGAATGAATGAAGGATACCACTTAGATTTCAATGTGGATTTTAATGCCCTGATAAGGAGCATAGTTAAGATTTCTAGCTGGGAAAACCATGCACACGAGACTTAACCCAACAAAAAATGAAGAATTAGTCTGATGCACTCCAGGAACTGTTTTCCATGATATTTTCAGAAGGTGGCATGTCAAAGTAAATGAGCAACTTCAGGCTGTGTCTGGCAAGCAGTTCTGGGATGAAGATGGGCTGAAAAAGTCTAGTTGGCCCAGTTAAATTCCTGAGGCACTGACATTTTTATCTCCCATAAACAGTGCTCTTGCTGCCATAACTGCAGAGACTGTTCACATTCTCTCACAAGCTTGGGCCCTTTGGATTCTCATTGTCTAGGGCATCGGGGCCTCAGGGGCCATGAGACTTGTGCTGCTGGGACAGCAGAGTTTGCCCACAGACACCAGGAGAAATAAAGTAATGGGATAACTCCACTGTTTGGGCTATATAAGTGGAGGCATAGTCCCTAATGCCCAAATTTTAAAATAACAATAACAATTTCAGGTGCATATGCTCCTGGATACAAGGGGCACAGAGGCAGGAATGAGCAGCACAGGCTAGTGAGGTTTTGGTGAGGGCTGGGATCTACATGCAGGGCACCACTAGCACCTGGAATGCTGTCCTGTGTCACCAGTGCCAGGAAGTATCTGGCTGGGCACAGACAGCATGTGGGCCCTGCTCTGGTGAGGCTGATTGCCACAGCACTTCTGGGGCTGGCAGTGTCCCAGGCACAGGCACAGTTCCCTGTGGTCCTGGGGGCATCCTGAGCCCAGGCCACAGCCATGGCCGGGCTGCTGACAACTTCGCTGTCCTTGACGTGACATCCTTGCTCCTTCTTTTGCCTTGAAGTGGGTCTGCCTGCCAGGCAGATTCATGCTCTGCAAACACCAGCAAGACACAGGCAATCTGACTATGCTCTAGCAAGCAAATAATGTGCATAAGACGGTTAATTTACCCACTTCCTTGGGTTAGGGGAACCTTCCACACCACCACACCCACAGTCCCTACACCCTTCCTTGACTCTAGTCCCGGGCGATGAGCATGCTCTGCCAGAAAGCCGGGGACAGAGCTGGGACTGCAGCAGAGCCCACCATGCCCCAGCCTGCCCACAGCTATCACCTGCCCCTGGGCAGCCGGGCAGAAGCTGAACTGTGAGGACAGGCTGAGTTAACCAAGGGCTTTAGCAACTTCTGGGACCACTGTAGCTCTATGAGGAGGAAACCACTGAGCAGTGAATCCCCAAAGCCTGCTGTGAGTCCCCAAAGCCTGCTTTGTTCAGTCATCAGCTTGTGTTGTTTTCTTCAGCAGTTAATGCCTACGCAGTGCTTGAGAGGGCTAGTGACTGTTGTGGCTCCCAAACAGGATCAAGAGTTAGGAAACACGCTTGTAAAGTACCTTGTGTTTCATATACTGTTTCTTGCTTTTATTTCAGGGGCTCAGAAAGTTTGGTCGAGGGCTGTTACTACTGGATCTGTGATCAGCTGGTGCATCTCCATTCTCCCGGGAAAAGATTTCTAATGAGGATGGAGGCCCCGGGGCTATGATGTGAAACAGACCCTGCTGCAGCAGAGTAGAATAGATAAGATCAATAGGAAATGCAGATTTGCAACATGTTAGGAATATGACAGCTTCCACACACACCCTGGGGAAAAGATTTTTAAATCTTTTAAAGAACTGACAGAAAGGCTGCATCTCGCATAAATACATATATATTTTTATATGTAGGTATGTGCATAGCAGTAAGAAGCAATCTGCCACCTCACCTCTAAAATATTTGCTGAGGATTGTGGAAATCTTTATCGGGCTGGTCAGGTTACGAAAATGGCTTTGTTTTTCTTCAGGAGACCTAAGCTGTACTGATCCACACCAAAAGAAGCCCTGATATGGAGCCTGTGCAGTCCTGCAGAGCCCACCTCAGGTCTCCGTGGCAGGTTTCTGCAGGGCTGCTGCCTACCGCGCTCTCCATGGCTGCTGGAGTGGTCAGAGGCTAGGGTTCGGGTCTTCCCCACCACTTTTAATTCCACAGCAGGTTATAGAGTGCTCAGCAAGCCAGAAGTTGTAAGTTGAAATAGCAAAGAATGAATAAGAAGTGAGGTGCAAGTTTTTAACAGCCAGGTTAAATGACTGCTGAAAACATTCACTGAAGGATGGTGTGAAGTTGCCACCACTTGAACCCTGTATAATTCAAGAGCAGATCTTCAAAATCATCACTAAAATTCAGCCACACGTTACTCAAGCTGGTGAAGTAAAAACTGAAGTGAAATTCCTGGGCTGTATTACACAGATGGACTGACTAGGTCATTGTAATAGTCTCTCCTGAGCTTTAAGATCCTGAGTCTATTGCTGTAGTGTACTAGAAACACCATAAGGAGTAATTTAGGTGTTGGCATCTTATCACCTGGTCTATTAGCACCTACTTTTTGTCTGCCTGCTGTGTTAAAGGTGCAAAAAATGCCATGACTTAATTGAAATGTATTTAAAGTCTTGTTCATGCACTCTGTCACCTCTTGCAATGTGTTCATTCTTGTTGGGAGGGAAGTTGTGATCTGCCCAAAGGCTGAGTGCAAGAAATAACCAGCGGTCATAAATGCCTCCCTAGGAAAGAGGTGTCCTCTTCTCACCACAGTCCCATAGGAGGATGGCCTGAGCTCCTGTATATTCCCACTTGACTGCAGCTCCAGCCCACTACCATGTGCACGAGGAAGGGTGATTATCCACTTGGAGATACTCCTCCAGAAAAACAGGTTCAGGTAAGCTGACTGTGTCATGTACGCTGAAAAAAAATCTCCTCTGAGAGTAGAGCATGCTCCTGCAGAAGTGCAGGTTTTGGTTCTGTGAGGGGTGGGAAGGACAGAGCAAGTGATCATGCATCTTTCCCTGATGTGAACTGCAGATAACCTGGTACCTCCCATGGCCAGCGGCCACCTTCCCACTCCCTTGGTCACCATGTCGCTGGGTGAGTAGTCTATGCTCACTTATAGTTGAAGTCACAGTGTTGGTCTGGACAGGGAGATATGGTGTGCCAGTCATGGTCACCTGCAAGGAAAGGCTGGGGCAGCTCAGCTCTTTGAGAATCCCGACCCACTCCTGTGTTTGGTTTGGGGTTGGAAGTCCTTGTTCTCTAATTAACGGTAGCTGATGTAATTTTCATTATTATGCTATTACTAGCAAAGGAACTAACGATTTGTCCTGTAACACGCAGATAATCAGCTCCTACATGGGGAGTAGTGCTGCTGGCCTGCCTGGCATGGCTCTTCAATCCCAGAGCCAAGACCAGTGCTCCCGGCAATGCCAGGCTCCTGGTCGGCTCCTGGCTGAGCTGGGAGCTGGGAGCTCACACTTGGCAAGCACCCTACACATGTCTGTCACTTTTACTAGCAGGAGCTGTGGTGACGTGACCTGCGGCCCTGCAAGCCGAATACTAAACGCATCAGACAGTGCATTTGCAGCTAAAAATATCACCAAGCAATTTGCCTGAGAAAGGAGCCTGCCCCCCTGGTTGGCAGCCAGATGACTTTACCTTGATCATCCCAGTTAGACCTGCTTTGTGTGGTCCTTGTGTAAAACCACTTCAAACATTATTGCGTGCTAACGTTGGTGGCAGAGTTTAGTCTCCCAGAAAATGGAAACTGTGGGTGCTAAATCCTGGCGCAAGGAAATGAGTCCAAAGCACATTCCTTCAGCAAGACAACGAAAGTGTGACCACCAGCCCAGCTTTACACATTTATGTCAAAGCTTATGATATTAAGCAGGTTCTCATACCACAATCTCCGCTCATTGAGAATGTTTATGACCAAGGAAATCGCAAGTGAAACCCCTGTTGATTCATCAGATTACTGTATGGTCATCACTTGTCTCCTAAATATGTAGTAATTATAATGCATAACAGTTTGGCAGCATTTTTCATCCCACAATTTCAAAACACTTCAATTAAGCCTCATAATGCAGCTGAAAAGTAGGGCCAGGAATACACTCTCCCAGTTAATCATTAATGAGTTTGGAGTATGTGATATATGGAGGCTAAAAGTAACATTTTGTGAGTGTAATACACGATCTCGCTGATATACATAGAAATAATCTTGCTCACTGCTAGGCAAAGACCCAACATTAGAGCAAGTGTGAGGCTGCCTCCTGCAACCTCCCTGTTTCCCACCTCTCAAAAGCAACAGGAGTGAAGCTGCGTAAGCACCTCAGAAGAGTTAGGGAAAGCATGCCACTTTAGTAACCTTTCAGACACCAGCTGATTTTGAGTGAGAGCAGAGTTTTTTGTCTCCTGTGAGTCCCACTGACTTTCCTTATTACTCACCTGCTTCTTCCACACCTGCTTGGCTGGGCAGAGGTGGGCAACACAGGGGCCAGGTGGGGCAGCCCAGGGAGGCTGGATGGCAGAAGCTCCTTTGAGACTTTCTGACGCTCAGAAGATTTTGGCTAACGCGTAGAGGCAAAGAGGACAGGACAGGTTGCCCGACAGGAGAGAGCAGCGCCGCCAGCTACTGTCATGAATCATAGCCGTTTTTTCCTCCAAGCTCTGCTTTCCCCAGGGAGCAGGTTATCCGAGGCTGTCCCCACTAACAGGAGCAGCAGCACAGATCTAACCCACTTTCCAAAAAATGAAGCACAGAAATCATAGAATCATAGAATCATAGAACAATTCAGGTTGGAAAAGACCTTTGGGATCATTGAGTCCAACCATTAACCCTACACTACAAGTTCACCCCTAAATCGTATCACCCAACGCTACACCTAAAACACATCCAGGGATGCCGACTCAACCACCTCCCCAGGCAGTCTATTCCAGTGTCACAAACTTCTAGGAGCAGAAAGCTGATTTAAAGGACACCTCACCAGCTAGTCTTGTGGCTGTTTAGGAGTGTGACTTATGATTTTTTAAATCCCTGCCATTGGAAATCCAGCTTTCATTACCAAGATGAAGGCAGATTTAATGTACAAATTAGCTCACCGATGCACTGAAACTATTTTTCTTTACCCTGACCCTCAGTCCCCAGCCAGATATAAATCCCCAGTCATGAATCAATGGTATTTAACGTTCTCCCGTAATTGGGCTGGAGCTTATCTCCTTCTGCAAAAGCAGCAGCATCCAGGGTGCAGTGGTTTGCATTTGTCTCAAGAAAAATTACCAGTATGGGAAGTAGCGAGCCGAGGGACTGGGTAAGTACGCTCTTGGTGGAGTGAGTTAATATTTGAAGGGCAGGTGATAGAGTAGGCTAATATTTGAACCTCTGGAGATTTAACTTCAAACACCCACCGGGATTTGAGTCAGCTCTGTTTTGTTATGGCCACTTGCCACGTCAAAGGACTTCTACACAACCAAACAGACTTCAGTCAGGCTGGCAGTCTCACCAGCCATCCTCACGTGGCTTGTAGAGGGCACCATGTCCCCAGTGACCTCACAGCCCTGCCCCAAAAAAATGGCAGATTGTCCCAAGGCTGCTGTGACAGAGAAGGTGCAAGTGAATTCACTCCAACATGTGGCAAAGCGGCAGATGCAACAATGCTGAGAATGAGTTGGGGGATTCCAGGTGACCTGCTTCGGTGACCTGCTTCAGTGCCCTGTTGGTTTTCTCTGGTCAGAGGCGGTGGTTTGAACTAACAGCTCAGATGCATCCTTCTAATGCAGGAATTAGCAGAGCTTCACAGGGAATTCTGCAAAATGCTAGGCAGCACTGGTCAGAGTAAAAAGGACTTGGGCTGGCAATGTTGTATTTGTTTTTCTCATGCGTTGCTTTTTGAGGAAAAAAGATGTTTTGAAACAAAGATTTCTAGGGTACAAGGTTTCTCCTTAAGTTTGCATTTGATTAATCTGTATTTCTCTGCTTCAGCACAAAGCCAATCTAGTTTGTTCCACAGCACCCCTATCCCTCTAGTTTTGATGAACTTCAGTCAGAATTAGCAACCAAAGCTCCAGCTTGCAATTTCAGTTTACTCAGCCCAAATGATCAAGAATGAGGGACCTGCCTTCTAGGTTTTAGCTTTTTCTGGACATTCTGTATTAGGAGAGCATGTCAACTCACCAGGTCCTTACTCTGCTCTTGATACTCTCCTTCCATGGCGAGAAACCCAGAATGAGCAGAGAATCAGTGGAGGAACATCTTGTACAGCTGCCAGAAGGCAACACTGCTGGAAAAGAGTCCAGAAACAAAGCTGGGATGTGGGGTGGTTTGCATTGGGGTGAAAAGAATGGATTTGGGGTTTTACTGTTCTTATTGTGGTGTTGCACTTAAATGTGGCTCACTTAGAGAGCAGCATATGACCCATGTGTACCTTGTCACATCCAATAGATCTTGCGTGAAAAGCTGAAAGCTCTCCATTGCAGCTGGGCCCCAGGGACCATCACAAGGCTGAGCTGCGTGAATTAAATAACCGAGAGCAAAACCCACAACTCCTCTGACAGAGCCAGAACCCTGCCAAGAGTGCGGGGCTGCTCCAACCCTGCCCTTCTCTTTCGGCACCCACGGGACCAGACCTTCCCAATATGACTCTCATCGCTCCAGTGACTCCAGAGAAACTACAATAGTTTAAATCAACACTGTGTCTGGCCCTTTGTCTTAAATCTCCCACCCAGACTTGATTTTACAGACGCTCGGGGTCGTAACAGAGTCCTCATCTATCACAGTCAGGTTGCTCCCCTCCTATCCTAAATCAAACACGACCAACCGAGGGCAGCTCTTTTGTGGAAGGCTTTCTGAATCAGATCCCCCCTCTTCCCTCCCTAATTGTTCATTAATGTACGTAAATGATTTAACCAAACAGAGGCTGGAGTTTACCTCTGCTGTAGGAAGGAAATGTTATCGGAGGAGGGGATAATCGCACAGATGGATTGATCTCTATCCAATTTTGGATAAATATTTATTTGCCTTTCGCTTTTCCACACCCTTCTCACTCACAGGGAACAATGACAGACCCTTCCCAGCTGTGGAGCAGTGGGGAAATATTATTTCTCCCATTTTACAGGCACACAACTGAGGCAGAGGTGACTTAATCTCAAACCAGGGAAAGTTGGTGGTGCTTTTACCAATGAGTCGCGGGGACTTTGGACAGGAGTAGCTGGAGTAAACAGAGAGAGCCAGCCCGTCTGCTGGCAGGAGCCAAGCTCTCGGCCTCATCATCAGGCGTCCCAGGGAGTGACACTGTCCTGCCTTGGAGGCTTGGTCACCGCCAGCCTCAGTTCTGGTTCCCCTTGCCAAGATAGCCTCTGCGGAGGCTGGCTTCGGCCCCTCCGATTTACCTCGGGGAGGTGCTAGGAAGTTTCATTAATTTGCATTTGCAAAGCAGATTTAGAGGGCTGCCTACAATGATTTCTTTGTAGCAAGAGCTAGGGGTGCAAGACACAGGGTGCAAAGCACTCCCATGCCTTTTATTTTTTTTTCTTTTGCAAAAGGGAAAAATTGATGTTAGGCTTTTATTACAAAACAACAGACTACAGCCACACTTTTTTCCTGGAATAATAATAATAATGCATTACGTCAGGTTAGTCAGTACTTTTCACTAATCCGCAAGACATGCACTGCTGACCTCTGAGGTAATTTTGGATCACACTCAAGCCAAATAAAGGCAGATTTGTGGCTGCAGGTGAGAGATCCTCTGAAAAACCATAAATGTAACCACAATGTCCTCTGATTTGATCTGAACTCAGCCTGGCCTTCATCAGTTTTTCTGGCACTAGTCCAGAAGTAAGACAGATTAATGATTTAAAGGCATTACACTACGATATGATGTAACCCAGCCCATGGTGGTGATTTTGTAATGATAGTTAGCAGTAAGTTAGCAGTAAGTACCCAGGGCAGCAACCACAAGCCACCCCTTCTGGATGTTACCTTGCTCCTTGAAGGACTTTATGGGCTTGACTGGAACTATTCATTGCATGAATGTGTCCAGTGATCACTTGGGCATATGAATGTGCTCTTCTACAGGGTAGAAAATGACCCTGTGACATGGTACACCCCATTTTCTGCCTCCTGAAGAGACGACAGCAACATGATTTTTAGCTTTGATGGATGATAAATGAAATCAAGGGAGAGAGGGGTGAGCCTATAAGGGTGGTGACAGTGCCCATGCCCATGCCATGATATGACACACTCCATACCTATATTGCTGCTTGCAGCTCCACCAGTGATGACCCTATGGTCTGGGCTCTGTATGGCATCTTCTGTCATATACCCAGCTACTGCTTTTTGGGCTTGTTAAATGTATCAACCAGGGGTTCATTTATCTACACTGTAGTCCCTTATCTGAGTAAGGTCTGGACCCCTATTTTTATCTTGAGCCTGTACAGAAAATATTCCTCAGCCTGTTGTGACTAAAGGTCGGCCTGAGTGCTAATAAATCAGCGCAGCTTCAGTGGGGTAATGTAGAGCTTGAGGGAGTGCTGGGTGGGGAAATGTATATAAAAGGCAGTCCCAATCTTCCTCTAGCAGCCATTAATTACAGGAGTGATGGGAATAGGAAACAGCAGTCATGCTGGGATGCTGCTGTTTGCAACTCAGTCAGGGAAAGGCTGAAAGTTGAAGATAGAGAGGATAGGCATTGTCTAACGGACTGGGGAGACACGTGAAGGTTAAAAACAACCTCACTTTGAAATTAAGGGTTAATGCTTGTCTAAGCATTTGGTCTATGAAGTGACACCAGCAGGATGAGGCATAAGCCCAATCTTTGTATGGGAGAGGCACAGCGAGAGAAAAGTGACACAGGTGGGAGCATGTCAGTAAATGGTGCCAGCCTTGAGGGACAATGTATTGACACTGGCTCAGCATCACCCCATGTCCTCCACTTCAAGAGGCACTTGTGTTAAACAGCAGTCAGCAGAGACTTGAACGCTTCTGGTAGTGGAGCCTCCACCACCTTCCTGGGGAACCTGTTCAAGTGTTTCACCACCCTCATAGAAAAGAACTTCTTCCTAACATCTAGTCTAAATCTACTCTGCTCTAGTTTAAAACCATTACCCCTCCTCCTGTCTCTGCATGCCCTTGTAAACAGTTTCCCTCTAGCTTTTCTGTAGGTCCCCTTCAGGTACTGTAGTTGGTTAAGGAAAGCAGTTTTTCTGTCCCTGCAGTTGGGGCAAGGTGCTCAGAGGGGACCAGCATGCTGAGCCCAGGTAAATGTTGGCTCAGGCTCAGGGAGCCAGGAGGCAGCAAGGAGTCAGGCTGCTCTGCAGCTGGCCATTCAAAACACCAGGGAAAGATATATTTCTATTTATCAAACAATTCTCAAAGAAGCTTAGCCAGTACCTCTACACCAATTTGACGCCAGCGGCGCTGTGACCGTAATTATTAATAAGGAAGGAAAAGTCAGCTGTATGGCAGGTTCAAATAGCGCTCATAAAAGTGAATTCAAATCAGTAGTCAAATCATAGCCCCCACTTCATTTAAGCAACAGCTGCTGATGCATTTCCTCCCTCAGCAAATAATTTTCTTCTTGCCAAGGTCTAAGCCAAAGTACCCTCACCACTCAGCTGGAACAAGTCAGGAGCACAGGTACAGCCTGTCCTGAAGGCTCAGTGGCAGCTCCTCTCTGTGCAGTGATGCTCTCTTTCCATGCTGCTTTCCTCCCACCTGGGTCACCCTGCTCCAGCCGGTACTGAAACAAAGGTGTGTGACAGCAGAGGCAGACAGCCAGCTCCAAAAACTGGCATTATCCCATGATTGCTTTTCCTGACATTCGTTCAGGCCAGCCGCAGAGGCTTATCTGGCCACTTTATACTGGCAAATGTGTTACCAGTTCTAGGCAACTTCGTGCTTTCTGTGGCATGGAAGATTCGAATCCCCCTCCTCTGCCCAGGAAACCTCCAGGCTGGCTTCATCTGGTGTGACTTTGTTACAGCTGGAGTGGTCCCACTACCTCTGGACCTCCTTCCTGAATGCTTCTGCATTCGCACAACACAGGACACCAGAACTGAGTCTGCTGCCTTGGAAGAGTTTGGAGCCTGGAACCTCGTGAGGTCTCTCAGCAGATTTATGCTTAAAATATCTCTGGGCTAAGAAGGTGTTAGGCCCTCTCAGAAGTGTTCTCTCTCCCATCTGCTTTTTCGTATAAAAACTGGAGATGCCAAAATCTGCTGAGAGGACTGTAGAAGAATGGCCAGGAAAGATGCCTGCAGTTGTCCCTCAGGCTCCTGCACAGACAGCGTTTCACAGATGTGAAGTCATGAGTACAGCCATAAACATTTTAAGACACACCTGCCAAATGGTTCTGAAGTTTTCTATTGGGAAAAAAAACCTTATGTGAATGTCAAGGCAGCGGGGGGAGGGGGGAATCAGGAAGATCCTCATTTTGCGGGCGGATCCAGCAAATTTGCCTTCTCTGTCTGTGATGAGCACAGAATGACATCTCCACTCTCTCTTGTATTCTCACTAATATGTATTTATCTATGTAAAGCATGAATTACAAGAATATAAAATGTATGTTTTTGTCACACACACACTCTATCATTCTTTTTTTCAATGACTTTTCCTATCACACAAATGGGAGTTAAAACAGATGAATGCATAGTCTTCCACACTCTGATTTCCATACTTTTAGGTCACTTTATTGAGCCTGCACCCCTTCGCCAAATGCAGCCTTGCTCTGTGAGTTATGCTGGAGTCACCTTACCCTCTGGGACAAGATTGTCGGTGTGGATGGCTTACACACACAGACATGGAGACACATACACATTCTTCTCATCCATAACTACAATGAGGAAGTGCAGCAAGGGAGGGTCCAGCAGGCTATGGGACGGCTCCCATCTCCTCACAGCATGGGCAACCCCGTCCCAAAAAACCTCCCGCACACCCATCCCACATCGCCACCCCAATGCAGGTCCCCTCTCTAATGGTATTACCCTGATGATTCATTCCACAAAAGCTGTACACTTAATTATGGGAGTATTTGTGTCCCAAGACCTAGGGCTGTAAGCAGGTAGATGTCCATCCCTAAAAAAACAGCCTCTAGCACATCTCTCCTTGTGTTCACATGATGGAAAGAGGGGTCCTTCCCTCTGCATGATCCTCAATATCTTGGACCACCTGCTTTTTTAATCACAACCAAATAACCACCATGCCAGTGGTGGCAGGAGGGAATAGGACTCTTTAATCTTCCTGGGCTTCAATATTTTTATCTGTGAAATGGTGGTCCCTCCTGTGAGCATCCTACTGGAGTCCTTCCTCCAGGCGACCTAGTGCTGTGCTGAGGGCCAGTGCAGGGCTCAGGATCTGGAGGAGCCCATCTGCAGGTATTTAAGTACCACCAAGACCTTCTGCTCACTAAAGGTCTTTCATTATAACCTTGGCAAAAATGCCGTGAGATGCTTAAACCACATTTGAAGTGTTTCACAACCTGCTGGCCAGAGAAATGGGGACAGTAGAGGTGGTTCTAGAACTGTAACTAAAATGTGGATCAGCACAGCTACATCACTTACAGGAGTAAGAGGAAAACATATTACCTCCCTGACCTACACTCTTCCTAATGTTAGTATATCTACAGAGACAACTATGTCTTGCTACTGATAAAGTTTATCCCCATCAAGGAATGGGGTTACACTATACCAGCAGGACAATCTGGCTTTTATTTGCCAGCAGGCGGCTGTATTTTTGTTGGGATAGCCCAGAAAACCCGTTTCACCATAGACAAGACTTTAAGCTGCTGGATCCCACCTTGCAATGGTGAATAACCTTAACTTATATCCTCTCCCTCCGTTGTGTGCAGGCTCTGCTGAGGGGAGGGAGATGAGAAAGAAGGGAGCTGTGAACCATTTGCAGCACCAAGCATCCAGTCTGAGGTTAAAGACTTCCTCTTCTAGAGCTGAGCATTAGGGTTTTTTCACTCTTTGACTGTGACCTGGCCAGCTCTCGATGTGCCTTTCTCCAAGAGGTGCTTTTTGGGGAAGCTTGGAGATCTGGGTCCAGCTTTGATGGGCAGCCCGACCAGCTGCAGCCTCTCCAGACGCATGCATCCAGTCTGCAGCCCCCTTCCCAGGGGGGCTTGGAGACCCCAGCAGTGAGTGCCCAGTTGTTCCCTGCTTGTTCTGGGGAAGAGAGAGTCAAGCCAGACCCTGCTGCCCAGGTGTCTGAGGTCGAGGCGGGCAGCGTGCTTTGGGGAAACTCAGCTGACTTGCTGCAGATACAGAGAAGTGTGTCTGTGCTCCTCTGGACAGCATCCTCCTGCTCCACATCCCATCCCCCTTCCTGGTCTCAGGCAGGTGCTGGACCCCTTTTAAGTCATTGCCTCCTTTCATCACCCATGGCTGAAGCTCAGCATGAGCTTGGTGCTATGGAGGTATGAAGCTCCTGTTCCTCACCCTTACTGAAAGGCCAGTAGTTCCCACAGTGGTCCTGCTCTGACAAGGAAGCAGAGTCTAGATACAGATTAAGCAAACAGTAAAGCACAAGACCAGAAACTAAAAAGCCCCCCCAAAAAAAGAACTCTGTTTCAGCCCCAGCTCTATCTACCACTGATTCCTAAGAGATTTGGGGCAAGGAAGGGAACTTCTTTATGTATTTGTCTTCCTCACCTGTCTAGTACAGGATAATATTTCCCTTTCTGGTGAGGCTATGGCCAGAGTTAATTAGCATTTGAAAAGTGCTTTGAAATGGAAGATGTGTTTGGAAAACGGAAGTATTATTGGAATTGAATGAGTGGCTTGCAGTGTAGGGACGTGTTTCACTTCTTTTTCCCTGTGAGTAGAATAGCCTGCAGGATACTGAGATTTCTTTGGATTTATTCATTATTCAATCATCTAGTACATATCAGGTATCTAAGAGAACACATTTTGGATGTTTATTCCATGAAATATTGGATTGCAGATGTATGAAATTCAAGCTACGTTGTCCAGACAAATAAATCACATGACACTGGGGCTCTTCCCCTACTGGCACCAACTCTCTTGGCAAAACTGCTCCAGGACGGGCATTTAAAATCTGTTTTCCATGACTCTTCGCATAGGATTTTGAAATGTACTCTAGGTTTGCCAGTAAAACAAGCTCTTGCAAGAGTCTCCAACAGGCAAAGCAAGAGCCTTGAAATAAGTACATGTGAAAAAAAAACATAATGTGCTTTGTTTGCTCAGGCTATGATTCTATAGGATGTTTTAAAGTATTCATTTGTAGTCCCGTGATTAATCCTACTCAAGCCAGTGAAACTGTTTCTGGGCAGTGTCAGGCAGACACTTAAATACTTTGCTGAACATGGCTTCCAATTATTATTTCATCAGTCCAAGTGCTCTTGTACTGTATTTTAAAGACTTCCTGTGTATTGTTTCACTGTCTTCCCCTGTATGCTCTAATTCCAGTTGCTCCTGAGCCTAGGTTGGAAACACACCACCTCTGTTACCCATGAAACACACATCAGTCTATAAAAACTGTGTTTTCCATTCCAAGAAACCTCCAGTAAATTAAAAAAAAATAAAAAGAAAGAAAGGAAGAAGAAGTTATGGGGCACATTTTCAAAGCTGTGCTGGTTTGTGGGGGTGGGGGTTCTTAGTTCTGTGTCTCTCATTAACTTCAGCTGAAATTGCCTGTCTACCTGTGCAGCTGTGGCACCATGCTCTGAAAATCCACTGTGAAAGAGGTGCCTTCTGGAAAGAGAGTCATCAAGTTCCTGTGTAGACACAGGGGCTGGGATTGATGCAGAGCTTGTGCATCCTGAGTCTAGCTCGTTTTGATGCTGTGAATTTGAGTGATGCTACCCCAAGTGACTCCTGCACACACACAGGCAAATCACATGTATTTTAAATGAACAAGGATATGATGCAGGTATCTAATGGAACCCACTTGGAGAGAAGAATTCAGGTTAAACCAATTTACTAATCTAAACCCAGGGCTTTCTCTCCTTTGGCTGAGCCATAGAAAATCAGTCACTGCTCAGTCTTCACTGGATCAACAGGCTTCACCTCAGCTAAGAGCGGTGCTGAATATGGGATAATCAGCAGATATTTAAGCCAACGCCTCTTCTTTCCCTGGCTGAGTGTGTGCCTTTTTTGAGGCTTAGGGAAAGGCCCCTGCTGTAACCAGACATGGGTGAAGCCTCGCAGTTTGCAGTGCCGCACAGGGAAATGGCCAGGAGGAAGATGCTACTCAGGGTTCTGGTTAGTGTGGTGATCTGCAGAATTCATTCTCTGATGTATTGATTACAAAAGGATCTTCAAAGGCAAACCCAGAGGTGTGGCTACTTCCCCAAGGGAAGGTGAAAGCCGTGGGCACCGTGCCATAGTTATGTGCAGTAAGTGCCTATGGTCATGGTTATATGATAGCACAGATGGGTGAGAGGCTCCTTGGCTGGCTGAGATACTTGCCCATCAGCAAGTGGGTGCCCATGGGCATTCACCACAGAATAATGTGCAACATGGCAAATCCAGCTCATATTCTCAGCCCTTAAGCCTCTGTCCGTCTTCATTCCCTTTCCCAACTAATTCCCTTCTGAAGAATTTCTGTGGAGTTAGCACAGCTCTCTGCTGAACTGTGCCTAGGATTGGCGGCAGGAGAGATGCTGCTGGTCCTGTGGGATGAGGCAAACAACATCACCTGTCTGTGCCACAACAATGAGGTCTGTAGGGCAAAGCAATGTTAGCTGCTGTGAAAGGCAGTCTGGAAGGTGCCCAGGCTGGTGGTGGCCAGCTCCTGCTCTGGCCTTGCCTTGAGAAGCAGCCCGAACCTGCTTCGAGCAGCTAGCGTAGAGCAGGGATGCCACATGGCTCCTGTTGGAAGCGTCATCAATGAAACTCATGGGTTTTATTTTGCTTTCTGCTGTCTGATGTTGGACATAAGCCCTCGTCAAACGTCCTCTCTGCCAAAGTCTCCGCTTGCCTAACGATGCTGCAGTGCTGAGCTGGACAGAAAGCAACGCGAACACTGAAGTACAGCAGTACGAATGGCTACATCTGAGGCAGCTCCATTCCTGTTTAACCCAGACTCTTGTCTTGCCTCTCACTTCAGCCTCAGAGGCAAAGATAGGCAGAGCCAGTTTAAGCCCATTGCTCTGGTTCCTCTGACTCACAGTTTGTGTTATACATGCCAGGGAGTGTTTTCCTCCCTCTCCTCGCAAAACTCGCTCCCGCTAGCAGTGACAGGAGTGCAAGCCTGTGTTATCCACGGGAGACCCAGCTGCTCGCTGTTAATGTTTAATGACAGCTCTGCAAGCTGGAGATATTCTCAGACTCTATTTCAGCCGGTCAGGTTTCATACAAACTGTTTTCAGCAAACATAAATCTACAGAGCATTAAGTTATTTAGTAACACTGGGTCAGATTCAGAGGAGACTAAAGAAAATTTGATGTGACTTAGAGCTTCCAAAGGCTTTTCTGCATCCAGACTTTATATTTTTCACATACACAAAACTTGCCATGTCTTGATGTGGCACTTGTTCAGTAACAAACGTGTGTGCAACAGCTTGCACCAAAGGGTCAGTGCCCTCCCTGTTTCTCCCAGACAGGTTACTATTCTGTCAGCATAGTCCTGCACAAGGGGTGGTGTCAGATGGTTTCCTAGAGTAAATTAATACAGCTCCATTATTTAGGCCAACTGATATCAGCAGAGAATTCAGACAGCTAATTTTTAACCTTCTCCAGTTTCCCTTTGGCTCTTGAAACCATTTCCTGCCCCAGTCCAGCTGACAATCCCCTGGTTCTCCTCCAAGCATCTATCCAGTGGAGACACAAAGCTGGACATGAAATGCAGGAAGTTCAGAGCTTATGATCATGCAAATAGTGTCCTACAGTCTCTAATGATCCTAACCCGGTATTACTTACATGCCCAGCCTTCCAGAGGAAAAGGTAGGTCACCTTCCTTTAAAACTCATTGTGTCTATAGAGGTATTACAGCTCAGGAAAAAATGTGATGCTCCACTCTCCACTCTCACCTTGACCAAGGACTGATCTGAGGCATGCATATTTTCTGTGGGTATTATTGGCAACTCACATCCGAGAAAGACAACTGCAACCGAGAGCAACTGCATGGAGATTTCCAAGTGCGGGATTTGGCCCCGGCTGCCTTGATGCTCTTTGAAGACCTTGAAAAACCTTTAAAAGGTCATTGCTTTGACTTTGTGAGGAAGATGAGCTTGTACAAAAGGTTAGGAAACTCTGTGTGCATGCAGAGGTGGGTTCACCTCAAGGGAAAACTGGACTTGGCAGCTGTGAACAGGGGCACTGCGAGGGGGCCAGGCCACTGACTTTTGGGTGCATGAACAAAATGGAACAAAGGCTGTCCAAGCCGTGAAGACAAGTTTAAACCCTTTTCTCCCTTCTACTTTCCTCCTCAAACCCCTGAAAACTCTTAAACATCTCCTGAGGCATGTTCCACTCCTAACCTGGGAGGAGGCTGAACAGTGACAAGCTGATTGTCGCAGGAGGAAGGGCAGTGACAAACCCCACCTTGGCAGGCTGTCTGCAACCACAAGTACTAATGACCCCACGTGGCTTGAAAATCCAGGGGGTTTGCTACACCTCTCATCATCACTAGCAGGGAAAGGGTGGTCCTCCCCAGCTGCCCTGCAGAGCTGCTCCCAGTGATGGGAACAGAGAGGTCCTCCGTGCATGTAGCGTTCGCTGCCAGACGCTCACACGCGTAAAACCATGCACGCTGCACTATCACAGGAACAAACTCTGCCTGGAGACTCGTGGTCCTGCTTGCTCCGGAGCATGCTGGAAACGTGTGAGACAGCCTTATCCTTGCTTTTTCATAGAGAGCAGGCACCAAGTTATGAAGGTGTATTTCCATCTACCTGGAACGGAAACCTTCAAAAACCTGGAGTTGTTTGGAGACAGAGTTCGTAGGTTCAAATCTGTGCCCAGTGCTGATTTTAGGTCGCAGGAAGGGAGATAGGAGCAAGCACAGCGGAGGAGGCAGAAGCTGGCTGAAGCGAGCAGTGGGAGGCTGGCACTGTGGGGAAGCTTCTGTGGACACTGGTTTTAAGAATTACTTTTGGCCCCAAATGAAGGTGCTGATGTCTGCCAAGGATGCAGAGGATGAATCTGAATTGTGCCACTACTCTCAGTCTTCTTTTTCCTTACCTCAATCCTTCTTAAAACATCCCTTTTACAGGAACAAGATGCTCTCTGTTAAACTAGGAGTGTTGTCAGTGGCCACTGTAAATAACCATAATCATTTGTAATGCAGCGTGCAGCTCTGATGTGCAAATGGGATTTAGGGAAGTCTCGCTAACGGGATAATGCAGACAGCATTTAAGCTGAGTTTCAAACTGATCGTAGCGCTTCGCTTGACAAATGTCTGGGTTTGAACTTTTTTAAGCCTTTGGGGCTTTAAGCAGAGAATGTCAATATCCCACAGAATAAATCCTTAATATCTTGAGTTTTCACTTAGGAAGAGGGAAAAAATCTCTAAGAAGGGAAGAAGCCAAAAATAATATCTGATTTCAGCGCTTTCATCATGCATCACTATGTATCATTTATTTTCTCCCAGAAGCCAGGGACATATCTTCTCTAAATATTTACCTACTTTCTTTGTAAGAGCATGTCTGCAGTGCAGTCACCACACTGATTTGTGTTGTAAACATACCTGCCTTACTTTTGATCTAATACATCCAATACATCCAGACTCTAACAGCAGACTAATAAGCCCAAGGTCTAATAGCTACAGTGTGAGGTTAGGGTAGCCTGTAACATCTACTGGGAGTACCTTCCAGCCATTGCCCTGTACCAAGCTAGGCATCCTAAAGCTGCACTGCAGGTCTTGCAGTGAAATTGGGGACAAGAGGGTTTGGCTGCAGGGAATCCTTCAGCTTCATGGCTCATCAATACCTTTCTGAAATAGAGCCATGTCTGCTGGATCTCTCTCTGCCTCCATGTTCACCCATCAGTCAACCCAGACAAGTGGAGGTTGTGCTGTCTTCATCCCTGGAGGCTCTCAAGACTCAGTTGGATCAAGCCCTGAGAAACCAAGCCTGGCCTCAAAGCTGATCTGGCTTTGAACAGAAGTTAGTCTAAATACTCTCTAGGTGTCCTTCCCAACCAGAATCATTCTGTGATCCCATGATCCTTGCCCAGAGATGCCCTTCTTGGCTTTTTGAAGGGCTCTGTCCATCTCTGTCCCAGCAACAACTACAAGGCTTTTTACTCTGAGCATTTTCTACCTCAGTGTCAGAAACTAAAGGTGTAACTAAATCAAAGACATTGTTCTTTCCTCCCCTCACTCGCTCACAGGCAGGCAGTATTAACCTCTCCACCCTAGAAAGGAAACTAAGGCACACTTAGGTGCCATAAGATGGCTCTCATTGAGGAAGTAAAACAAGTCAAAGTTAAGGGATCAATGCAAGGGTCACGATGACTTTGTCTATTTTTATCAGTACTGTAGGTAGCCTTTGCCATATCCTAATTGAAATAGACCACATATTTCTATTGAAAAGGACACTTTCACATCATGACTGCAAACTCTGGTTCACACCACAGCTGTCCTCAAAATTCGTGATAACCTTGGCAATCTTCCTTCTGCCCTGGACAAGTGATGTTTTAAAATGTTTCTTTCTCTTTTTTTGACCCCTGTGTCCTCCTTAAGTTGTATCCATCTTGTTGTGCCCTGCGCTATGTAGGTAGTCTGAAAGTCTCAGTCTTCCAGTATATGTGTCACAACTTGCAAACCAAGCAGAGAATGAGGACTTGGAAGGTTCCAAATACTGCCACTGCCTTGCTTTGTGTGAGCTCTTTTACAACAGCTCCTCTCTTTGCTTCTCTCTGTAGAAGTAGCAACCCCAGAGGGAGGTGAGGGTGTCCGTCTCTGGAGACATTCAAGGTCAGGCTTGATGGGGCTCTGAGCAACCTGATCTAGTTAAAAATGTCCCTGCTCACCGCAGACAAGTTGGACTAGACCACCCTTAAAGGTCCCTTCCAACCAAATCACATTCTACAATTCTATGGTTCTATGGCCTTAGGTAGAATGTGCAAGAGAAAAGCACTCTGTGCGTTATAATGGCCCCGTCTCCTTACCTTCTCTCCTGTGAGAGGACAGATCCAGCATTACTAAACTTCCTGCCTCCTTATGTTTCCTCCATCCCCTGCAGCACTCTGCCTGTTTTCCCCTGGGTTTTTTTCCACTTCAGCTGCCTCCTTTCTGTAGCAACCAGAGCCACACACCTCTTCAAAGGCAACCTCACCTAGGCCATCTTCTTCCCCTGATGTTAGTCTTTATATTTTTTTACTTTTTTGTCTGCTAGGCATTCTTTCAGAAACTTTGAGGAATAGTTAGCACTGAGCTGCCTAAACACCCTGTCCTTTCTGCCTCTGGTCGCTCCATGGCAGATGCCCAGCAGACATCTTTACACATCTTTAAAGCTCTCTAAAGTGCCGGTGGTGTCGCCAGCGCTGCCCTTTGAGCTCAACTACCAACGCTTCACTCCCTGAAGAAAAGAGAGAGATGAAGACTTCCCTGAGCCTCTAATTAATGTAGGGGAAGTATTTCAGGATCCTTAGGAGCCTTGTTTTCAGTGGTTTTCATGAAATTTAAGAATCTATTTGCTCAGATCTTTGTAAAATGGGGCTTGAGTACTCCTGGGAAATTTGCCTGCAGACCCCTCTCAAGACTTCATAGTAGATTTGTCTGAAATGTCTTTACATATGAGTGACATCTACACGTGAGCCAGACACCATGGGCTCAGTTAACAGAGATAAACAGGCATTTACAGGAAGCAATTTATCTTCTCCCATGGTAGATACCTAAAATAGCCCACGGCAATCACAAAACAATTGCTTTTCTCCATAAACTGTAAACTTAACCTGGAAAAGCAGCTCAGCCCTTGACATTTGTTGGAGGATTCCTGGCGCTTTTTTGAGCCGCCCTACCTTATCTCAGACATTCACACAGGCAGGTAGATGTATATACATATATGTATAGGAACCTACAGGAGGCAAACATCCTTCCAGCATGTCACGTGGACACCAGGTTGGATGGGGCAGCAGCCTGATCTAGTGGGAAATGTCACTGCCCATGGCAGGGGGGTTGGAACTAGATGATTTTTAAGGTCCCTTCCAACCCTGACAATTCTATGATTCTGGATTCACTGTCCTGTTACAAACAAGACGAGGGTTGCTACTTTCAGGGTAGCTAGGATAATTTCCATTGCACCCCTTCATTTATGTCCTATATGCTAACATCAATGGTCCATGCTGGAATAGTTGAAAACTAATAATTTGTCCCACAGCACTACACAACAAAGCAATGGTTAGCAATATAATAATTGGTTGTATTTTAAAGAAAATAAATCAGTTGAGTTTCATGGCATCATGGCAACTGCCAGAGCAATACGTGGGGTGGGGGGGGGGGGGGTATGGATGCAGGGGGGGTGTGTATGATTCCAGTTCTGCAGATAACTTCCCTAACCAGGAAATGTATGCAAGATGTCACGTTACAAGTGTTACATCATCAGGAAAAAATCTCAATGGCTGATCATCGCCTGAGGGGCATGTCAGTGTTCTCAGCTTCTGTGAAGTGAGATGTCTTATAGGAATTAACTCTTTCCTAGGTGAAGCACACCGGTAGATTTTACTGGTATTTCTCCCACCTTGTTTGCCTAAAATGAATCACTGTTCTCTTACTTTCTGTCTTTCACTCATCTTATAAACTGTGTGACTTTGTGTCTCTCACAGCTGTCTGTAACATCCAATGTGTGACTGAGGACTTGTTCTCCTCCACCTCACTAGCAGACTTCTGCTGGACCATACATGCCATTCCCACAGAAGGCAATAAATGTTATCTGCTAAACACACCCCAGGCAGCTTCCCTGTTGTCTGGAGAACAGCCCTTCATCTCACATGAAGAAATACTCCCTGTGCGTCGCCAAAATGACCCATCCTGGGGTAATAACTCAGGCAGTGTGAACATATGCCTGGCTTTCCTGAAATATGTTCTGAGGGATGTAATGATAAAATGGGGTTTTACCAACTCAGAGATCACACACTATGGCTGGTTACTCATGACATTAAGGGACCAGTGCTGCAGGGGTGGATGCACTCCACAGCCCCACGCTCAGGCAGCGCAGACCTTTCCCAGTGATGAAATCCTCCCTCATCTGGAGGAGGTGGAAGTGGTAAGCCTTCCCCCAGGTTTCCACAGGCTCCAGGCAATCTCCAGCCCCATAAAAAAATGTCACTTCTAAAGCAGAGGAAAAATGGATAGAATGTGTTTCCTTCTCTTTCTTGATGCTTTGTATATAGAGATGCTAGTTTTAGCCCCCAGCAGGTGCCAAGGCATCTGAGCTGTTCTTCATGCTGTATTGCTGTGGTTTGTGCCTGGAAACCGGAGTCCAAACAGTTTCTGTTACTAATGCAGGCTCCGTCCTGTTGAAAGTTCATCTTTGTGCCCTGGGCCAGGCTCACACAGGGCAGAAGGAGGTGCCCTCTGAGATACAAGTGCCTGTAACCTCTTCCCTCCCATCTGCATTTGTTCTGTTGTTTTGCATCCATCTTGCGCTCTCAGTTGGGTAGGACACCAATTCCTAAGAGCCTTGTTTCATTTTACTCCCTTTTTTCCTGGTGCAGAGCTATGTTGCTGCACCTCTTGGTCACTCCGAGTAAACCAAGGTGTTCATTGCATGGGCAGCATAGTTCATCTCCATGCTTATATACACTACTGAGTAGATCTGTGGTCTACACCCAGAAATCCACCACTTCCCAGACATCCAGTTTGGCACTGGCATGTTTTTTGCCCTTGTATTCACACCAAGAGGCCCAGTTAACTGAGCTCTTCTAGTGGTCTTCCTCACTTTTATCCTCTTCATCGTATCCCTTCCTGCACACCAGCTCCTGAAGACTGCTCCCTGCTTTTCCTTTCTTGTACATTCAAATACTGTTTCTCTTCTCAGCCCGGGACCCTGGGCAAGACTTTGAATTTCTCTT
>NW_009704292.1:0-9776 GCF_000703405.1 Apaloderma vittatum
GTAGTTACGGTTTCAGTGTGGAAGAATGGTCTGAACCGGAGAGCACCTCATTCAGGACACAACACCGTGGCACAGAACGCAAAGCAACTTAAAAAGAAGCCACCTACATTTATTGAAGGCTCAAATCAGAAAACTAGGCTAGAAAAGTTTACCCTAGGAAGGAAATCGGCATATGATAGGATCACGTTAACGTGACAAGAACTGGAGGAGTCATTTCACAGCCATTGACTTCAGCTTCCCCAGTCACTGATCTCAGCTTCTGCCACGCCTTTTTTTTTTTTTCTTCTTCATTTTCTGAATGATCTATTTCATTTCCACCACCTCTTCCCCTAACATAACAGCCAGGGTTTTTTGCAACAGTTCCTGAACATTTTTAAAGCAGATTATGGCCCCGCCTAAGCCAGGTTCGGCCATTTTAGGTGCTTTACACCAGGTGTATTAGTACAACAGTACATTTACATCAGGTATGTGAAATATTTTGCATCTTGGACAAAGAGCAGGCCCAGGAACGAGCAACCTGAATTTCTGACCAGATTTACCAGTATTTACTCACAATCAAAAAACCTAAGGGGTTTTATCTTCTATACAATTCTTATGGAAAAGAATTAATGAGATGGTTATTTAAATTTTTCCTCCTAATGAGTAGCAGAACAAGAAGGAAACAAAGTACTTCACAGATACCTAAAATTAATGGTTATTTATCACTTGTAAATCAGTGATTCAGAGCACCATCCATCAAGTGCAGGTTGCCTCCAAATGTTACAACCCCACTTTCTACACCCCTTCCCACATTGTAGGAAACAGTAGCTAAAAAAAAAGGGGTGTATATATATGTATACATATGTAACAGACACACAAAAAAAGAATCTCACACGTTTGATTTTAATCTAGAAGGAATTATAAATACACAGCCCTAGTACTTCTCACATTACATCGCGTTCACCTCTATGTCCTCTCCATCAAAACAGGATACCAGAGTTTGAACTGCTAACCTAACAAATCCAGTTAAATGCAGGACCTTTTAGAAACATAAAGGAAGTCTTGCAAACTATTACAACAATATCACTTGTATGAGTCAAGAGGTTACTATATAAGGGGTTTTTATTGTGCACTTTCTTTTTAGATATGCCATATCGTGTCAAGGCCAATAAAGACTAACTTTATCCAAACACTGTTTGCTTCCACCTAAAATTTCCTCTTTCTGTGCAATGGTGGACACAACAAGAAAATTAGTAGTAGCATTTACACTTTTGAAGGTATTGTTTGCCTCTTCCTTCTACAGACTGCTCTCTGGGTCCCTGTAGTAGGTAGACAGACCTTGCAGTGACGGTAAGCTAAGTTACGCTTTGTGACAATGCCTTTGCGGTGGCTAACTTACCAGCTCACCAAAAATCCACTGGCCAAGACAGTAAGTTAATAAATCACAGAATTACACAACCTGCACTCATTGGTTAATTTGTTTAAAAGCTGGATTATTTTTACCCATCTCCTTTATAGGGTGTAAACATACATACATATGTATACTCACACACACACTCTCTCAAATACAATTATAATTTCATTCAATTAATCTCATGTCTTATTTTGTAACTGTCTTTCTAATCTTTTTTGATGAAAAGAATTTAAACTCAAGTCTGCGTAGTGCTACTCCAGGGGATTTTGTGCCATGTTCATTTTACAGACAGGATAGGCTAAACTGTCATTTCTGTCACCCTGGGTGTTTAACTGATTAGTACATGAAGTCTTTCGAGCCATGGTAAAGTCAATTTTTCCAGTATCTTGACAATCAATTTATACAACGATAAAATGAAACATTATGATGCCAATGCAGTCAGGGATGCAAAAGCATTCTGTTAAAATGAGCGTGTTCACATAGTTCTAACATACACCAAAACTAATTCTGCCTACACAGTGATATACGTAAATAAGCAATCTTCAAAAACATGACATTGTATTTGCAATTTTTCAGCACATAAGCATACAGTATTTTTCTGCTTACTCAAATCTCAGTCAGTTTGATTGTCCCAAACAGAGCGTACACTTAACAAAATAGTCTGGTTTTGGGAAGCTTGTCTGATTTAATGCAAAAGCTGGAAGATGCAGGGTAAACAAAACCAGGCATTCCAGGCAACGTACACCTCTCAAGCACTTAACAAAATGGCTTAGCTGCTCTCCCGATTGCATCCACCACATTAAAATTAGATAGCATTTCCTTAGATATAATAATTAACGATGTAGAAGGCTGTAGTAATGAGTATCAACCTGAATTGTGCCTTTTATAGCTGTACAGACATGATAAAAAGCAAACCAGCAACAGAAACAGCAAAAAAAAAGGACATAAAAATATCAAATCTAATTCCTAATTTTTGAAAATATGACGGGTGGATATTAGAATCTTGATAGTTGTTCATTCAAGTTGGTGGCTCAGCTACAAAAGGTTACAGAAACAGAAGACCACTCTTCAAGACAAGCTCTTCTATTAATAAAAGCAAAATTATAAGCTGCCATTTAAATATTAAAGTAATTCTAATTACTTGATACACAGCATAACTAACCTGTGCAATAAATTACAGAATAAAACCAAGACACTACTTAGTTGTTTCAATAACAGCAATAATGACATTTCTGAGGCTTTTAACAGTGAATTAACAGCAGAAAAACCAAAATTAACGGCCTAAGGTAAAGACAATAAAACAATTTTCTACTCTCAGTACTTGAATGAAAACAAATAGTTCACCATTACCTCATTCTAAGTCCTTTATTTTATACGATTTTAATTGAGAATGAATTTGACAATTCAGTGTTTAGCTTTATTTTAATGGTCCTCTATTTCTGAGATAAATAAAACCCTTTCCCCCCATCAGATACCTCTTCTAACTTCATAACTTCAAATCTTCTCCCATTTGATTCACTCTATACTAAGAAATACTAATATGCAAGGATATTGATACACTGGCCCTTCAATATACTTTTCAGTATGGAATTTCAATCATTCCTCCCAAATCGTCTTTCAAATCTGTCTTAAATAACTAACTGAAATCATATTCAGTAGCTTCATGCTAAAAGATATCAGAGCTCTTTTGAAACCTCTGAGATATCAACTTAGAGTATTTAATTTGCCCCTATTAAGCACAGAGCTATAAGCAACCATCATCGATTAACAATCACTCACAGACCACTTTGCAAACCTTTGTGGGCCTGCAAACCTGATGATTCACTACATTAAAGTTATTTCTGGTAACAAAATGCCAGCTTTCATTACAGTATATATATTCAAAGTGTAAGATAACTGCATTACGACTTGCATGGAAAGAGCCTCATCTATCTTAAATAAAGGCTAAGTTTTATTTGACACACAGAATTCACACAGTGGATGTTGTGGAAACTAGACTTTCAAGCTTTTCTGCCTTCTCTTGGGTGTCACGAAGGGCAAGCAGCAGATGCCACAGGAACGGAAACGGTATGTAAATCTGAAAAGCAGAGCCTCTATCTTCAGTTCCTCATAGCAACTCACATTCTCTTTAGCTCACCTACGGCAAAGGGAGCAATCAATTCAAGCTCTTTTGGGAATATTTTGTTAAGGTTACTACCAATAGCCTTTTCCATCTTCACACAGTTCATGGTCTGGGGTTTAAAGAGTCGTAGTGTCTGGCTTCTGCAAATTTTTGAATTGGTACAGTCATCTGCACGCTTCAAAATCATTAAACGAACCAATTACAATTCAAAATCCCTGTGTAACCTGTAATGCTTTATTCCCTCTTATTATTGAGCTATAATTCTAAACATAACTGTGTACCATACTTTGTGTCTCTGGTGAAGCATTGGAGCAGGCTGCTCAGGGAAGTGGTGGAGTCACCATCCCTGGAAGTGTTCAAAAGATGTTTAGATGTGGCACTTCAGGCCACGGTTTAGTAGCCACAGTAGAATTGGGTTGACGTTGGACTTGGTGATCTTTAGAGGTCTTTCCCAACCTTAACGATTCTATGAACTAAAATGTAGGGCTAGAAAACTTCACCTGGGACATCACTACCTATGAGATCCATCTTTGCTGCTTCCAATACTTTAAAAGTGCTCATCTAAATACCAATGATTTATTTTCTTATTTTCCCCTCAGAGCTTAAACATACATTGGCTATATATACGATGAGTAACACGAGTTGAGGAAAGACATCATGATTCTGACTGATCTTAGTACTTTAGTATCTTGCTAGAAAATCTTGGTCTTGAGTATTGTCGTGCTGCATTCTGGTAAAAAAACTCAACTTTTAACTGAAAATTTCCAACTGACTGAGAAAGAAAGATAGTCTTAAACCTTTACTTTAGAAAGCTAATCTTTCTAGGGTGCTCTTTCTGAAGTGAAATCACTCAGAATAGCCTGTAGAAAGTAAATCAAGTTGTCCCATATTTGCATTGGGATCAAAGTCTTCAGACAAATACAGGGTTAACAGACCACCTTGAATCTTGGTGAGCTTCAATCCCTGATATAGGGGCTCTTACAAATGTTGGTTAATTAATGCTCTTACAACAGAGGTAAATTACCTTGACTATCCTGTAACAAGCATGAGCTTTAGGCTGTCCACAGCAGCAGTTAGGCACGGAGCTAACATGAGCTAACGAGTTAATCCTACAACCTACACAAACTCTTATCCTCTGGTATATGAAAAGCTATTTAAAGTCCTAACCCACAGTACAGTACTTTCAGTTATCTCAGACTATGCAACCCTCATATTTCTAGACAAGCATGAGATAATTTGGAGTCACAGAAGTAACTAAATAAAAATACTAAGATTAGTAGCTATCCTTCATTCTGAGGATCTTCCAACACTTGAAGTAATTTATTGTGGTTTAAAGAAAATCTACTTAAAGGTTTCTCTAAAGTTTGAAGGCTGAAAAAGAGTTAATTTGGAATAAATAAAAAACACCAAAAAAATCAACAAAAAACCACCATATGTCTTTAAAACAGAGAACAAAGCTTTCAGGTTCCCCTTCCTCTTCTGTTCCCATCTCCCCCTCTGCCCACAAATAACGTGTATGATGGTGTATCATTAACCTCTACAGCATTACCAACTAAAAACTTTTTTAAATAACATAATTAAATTCATACTAGACCAGAGGAACTGATCCACTCTATTTAATTAGAAAACTAATTTATATGCAAATTTTAGGTATCTGGGAAAACGGACACTCTAAATTAAATGTATATCTTACCTGCATAATCAAAAAGGAGACATGCCATTGATAACTTAGAGAAATCTTACCTAACTTAAGGCACTCTACGATTGTACTAAACCAGGTAATGGGTTATGGCAATACTGAGTATTTAAATCATTAATTTTAGTCCAGATCAGCAGTAAGCTTTCAACCCAAAATCTCCCAATTGCCTCCATTTACCATTCCTGAGCTTCACCACACAGAGCACTCTTAAAATACACAAACTACACCCTTTTCCAATGAAACTAGATGAGAAGATTCTTTTCAGGAACACATCTAACGCACTACAAGCGTAAGGGAAGAGATAAAAGTAGAGATGTGCTTGTCTAACTTGCACAGAGTGGATCTCACTGCTCGTTACAGAAGCCTATCAAAAACAGTCTACCTAAATCAACCCTGTAGTACTCTTAAGAGACAGAGCAAGCTTGGCTTTGGGTGAAGATAACATTTTTGGTAATGACGAGATCAAGAGTGTTACATGAGACTTTCTAACTGCATCAGAAACATGTCAGTCTGTAATCCATATACTAATTTTTCAGCATATAGACCATAACTTCCTTCAAACCAGTTGCAAACAGTAATGCGGTGGTGCGTGACTGCAACTTGCCTGATCGAGATAAAAAGCACTACCATCCCGGATCTCTCGTCGCTGTTTGAGGTCGGTTTCTGTGGTGTCCCTGGACAATGCGATATATTCAACTTCCCGCTTCGTTAGCTCCTGTGGACAATAGTCTAAAGTTATTACAGAAATAAGACTATAACCCCAGTAAGTGAACTTTAACAACAGGCCTAGTGATATAACTGTACAAAGGAACTCTAGGCAGCAGCATAGTGATCTGAAATAACTCTGAACAAAATCCAATATCTCTTATTTTTAAAATGTTTACAGTGTGTTCCACCTCAAACAAAACAGTTTGAATTTCTGCTCAATAAACTTTTATTTTCCCTAAACCTGTTCTAAAAACATAATGACCAGTCATATATTCTTTCCATTGAACATCTGTAACATCATGTAAGTTAATCTTCTGGTTCTGGACTCTGAAAAGCAATCAGCATCCACAAATCATGAATAAAAATCAGAAGTTTTATGGAAAAAATTGAAAACTTCCAACTCTCGCTGTTCAGTAACACTTACACTGTGACACAGTTGTACTTATTACCTGTACATGCTTTGCCAGTACACTGCTGAACTAATATTGTTCTCACGCTCTCTCCCTTTAATGTTAGGAGATGCAGCCTGCATCTGTAAAATTACAGACTACTTAAAAAATGAGAACCCTTGGGTTTTTGTTTTGTTTATTTGGATTCAATACGAGCTATACTTAAGATTTTCTATCCTGAAGGGAAGAAAAATCTCCCATGTATTCATACCTGATGTTGCTGCTACTTCCGTAGCTGGGTTATCATGTGTCCCGCTAGGAAACAGACTCATGCTGAAATGCTCTTAGCCCTTGCCCCTCAATTAAAAGGATGATACATTTAACAGATCTCTCTTAAGAGGCAGCTTTTAACTACAGCTGTATAAAAAAAATCAAGCACATAGATAAAGCCCCACGAAAATTAGTTTCTTTACACTTTTTCAGTGCCTGTCAGTTACAAAGCCACCAACTCCTATATGCAGGAGGTAGATAAAGTTGTGCTTTCTTATAATTAAAGGGAAAAAAACCCAGAAGGTGAAATACAGGAGAGTTTTCTTCAACAGTGAGCCCTGTGTATGGACACATACTAGTAGCTTTCAGTAAGAGCACACAAAAGTTTTTCCAGGCTTACTTGGCTTCATTAAAGGGATCAGATCACCAGGTATCACCTCGCATGCAAAGACCAGACTTCATGGAATTTTTTGGCCTGGCACTGAAACAGTGAGCTGCACCCTTTCTCATCTCGCTCAGGTGCATACAAACAGTAGGAACAGAAAGACACGTTCTACGTCCCACGCCTGGATAGCCTGCGTTTCCTTTTTTCAAGAGTCTTTTCACTGATTTTAAGGAATGCACTGAGCTATCAAGTAGCATATCGGGTTTGCTGAATTAAATCTTTGCTCTCCTTTACAAAGTTCAAAATCTCGCAGGTTTCTCCTGCGTGCTTTCCCTCTGCTAGTCTTTGCATTAGTATCTTTTAATTTCTGAAGGACTCGCTGATGTTTATGACAACAGTCTATACACCTCCATTTGGGATCCTTCTACCCAACCAGATTCCAGATAGAGTTCACGGCAAAGAGTCCTACCCATTTCACTTTTGGGGGCAGACAACCTCCTCTTCTTGATTATTTAAGGTCACCAATGATTCATACATGAAATTTTGCACATGGTGCTCTCATGGTTCGTATGCAGATGGATGTAGGCAAGTCCTTCCCACATTCCAAGAGAGGATCATACGCACATCTACTCTTTCTAATCACTCACAGTAACTGTTCTCAAATGTTACTTACAACACTCCTCTCCCAAATCTTTTCCTTCATTTCTTTTTTTATATAACGAAGTAAAAACGATTTGTTGTCTGTAACAGTAGGCAGATATCTTAATCTTCTAACATACATAATGCCTGGAACAAACTGTTTCTCCATTTGTGATACCATATGGTTACACAGTTTTCCCTTTTTTTCTCCCCCTCCTGGAGCTTAAGCAGAAAAAGTCTGTACTTCCTATTTGTCTATAACAAAAATTCAACTTTGGAAAGCACATTTATGGAGAAACTTATTTACCTCCTAAGAAGCTTCCTGTAAGATTTTCTAGGACTACCTTTTACTATTTGGCTAGTAGAGGAATGACTAACTGACATTAATGACTGTGTCTCCAAGAATTTAAACCAACATACTTACCAGATATTGCATGGCAATAGATCTCCGGAGAGGCCCAGGAGGACCAATAAGGAAGACGTCTTGGCCAAGAAGATCTTTCTGCATTATCCATCTTAAATGGTGAACTACAGACTGCGCCAAAGAATCTGTCACTTTGAAACACAAAGATAAGAACACATTGCTTAATTTTGAAAAGTGTTAGATACCTGGCCATTCACACTTTTTTTTGTTCTTATGTCTAAAAAAATATGCAAAGATGTGCTGCCCTAAAGCTGGATAAAAGCAGGGAATTTCACATACAGTTTAAATTCAAATAGTTGATCTATATACAAGTTTATATTATCTTATCCATTGCCTTTTTTTTCTGCTCAGGTTCATCCATAAAAAGACCCCCAAAAAAGAAAAAGAATTGTAGATTCTCATTTGATAATAAACTGATAAATGCAAAGACTGTTTTTTCCAATGCAAAGACTTTTTTATTAACTAATGTTGAGGGGACTTCTCAGCATTAGTTAATATAATACAGACACATTATTAATAATTTGGAAAATATTTATCCAGCCTATATCCCAATGCTTCTGTGAATTACAAACTTAAAAAAAAACAAAACAAAACTGTGCTTGCATCAGACTACGATTAATGTTCAGGAACGTATTTAATTTGTTATTTTCTTAAAAGACAACCGCACTCCTGTTTACAATTTGGCATAAGAAAAGACACAATTAAATTATCAAGGAAACGCAAACGCTGCAATATCACTACCATGCAGTTTCCAAAATCATATTAAGAAACGACTTGCAGTAGATTCACTTATTTCTATTATGAATATTATTTTTAAAAGCAGTAACCTGATTACAATTGAACTAAAACCTTTACCACGCGTACACAAACATCGGCAGCACGGAGAAGGAGGGCCCTGCTCCTGCTGCCCTACAGGTCTCTGTCCTGTTTTCCTAATTTGCCCAGGGGATGAGGATCTTGCAGAAAAGGACACAGGCACCAACAGAAGGGTCAGCTTATTTTACTGTCTATTTCAAAGTAGTACAATAATAAGGCAAGGCAAGCTTATTATACTCTAGTTTTAAGCAGCAAGGAGAACAAGCAGGGTAATTTTTTCTTTTCTTGGGTGCATTAAGATAAGTGTGTCCAGTGGGTCTAGGGAGGTTCTCCTGCCCCTCTACTCTGCCCTGGTGAGACCAAACTTAGAATAATGTGTTTAGTTTTGGGCTCCCCAGTTCCAAAGATTTTCCTTTAGACAGTTTATCGGCTGCAGTTCAGATTTTGGTATGTGCATACACATGTGCTGTGAAACTGTATGGGCTTAAAAACTCTCAAAATTAGATCTGGATTATTCGTGCTGTTAGAAGATTAATAAAAATGTTTTAAAAATACACCCAAAACAACTAAGGATGGTTTGAAGGAGAAAAGCCCCAGTCAGATATCTCTGGGACCTACTGGAGAGAATCCAAAGGAGAGCGACGAGGATGATTAAAGGGCTTGAGCATCTCTCCTATGAAGAGATACTGAGAGAACTGGGGCTGTTTAGCCTTGAAAGGAGATGGCTGAGAGGGCACCTTATTAATGTATATAAATATCTGAAGGGTGGGTGTCAAGAGGAAGAGGACAATCTCTTTTCAGTGGTGCTCAGCAACAGAACAAGAAATAATGGGTTTAAGTTAGAATATAGGAAGCTCCACCTCAACATAAGGAGAAACTTCTTTACTGTAAGGGTGACAGAGCACTGGCACAGGCTGCCCAGAGACGTTGG
>NW_009704292.1:9846-30491 GCF_000703405.1 Apaloderma vittatum
CGGGCAGGGGGGTTGGACTGGATGATCTCTTGAGGTCCCTTCCAACCCCTGACATTCTATGATTCTATGACTCTAATGCACTCAATCATTACTGTATTTAGTTAGTCATAGGTATTAAGAAAGATCCATCACCAATCGCCCTAATATCATCATCTAAATCTGTGGTTGCTGGGGAGCCCCTGTTGCAGCAAGGATTCTGGAGAACTGTCCCAGCAATTGGGAAATCCTACGTAGTGCGTCCACTCGTAGGTGAGGTCTCCAGAGTCGCTGCAAGAGGGTCCAGCTTCTTACTATTAAGTAAACAACCTTACATAACTCCAAACATGGGAACATCTGGTGTTGTTCAGCTTGGCTAGGGCTAAAGGAAGAATACAAGGGAATCTCCCTATTGATTTCAGTTCTTAATCACGTATTTCTCACCAAAGCCAGGCCTCTGGTCTCACAGTCTTGTAACATGCTTCTAACAAACCACAAGGCAGCTAGTTTCCCAGCCTTGCACCTGGCCTTTAGATAAAGAAAGATTACCCTGCTGGTTCCCACTGCACATTTAGTGTTACAGCAAAGCTTTTTACAGATTGTCACTGGAATATATATATAGATAGACAGATATACACATTAAAATAGATTATCAATACATTACATATGTGATTAATACTATATAGTGTGGGGTTGTGAGGTTTATCTCAATTCAGGGCACACGATTCAGACTCTAGCACTTCATATCCCCAGAATATTCCTTCATATACCCCTCAGCAATGCCTGAATCTTCTCTAGACACAGGCAAAAAGCATTCGAGCAGGGAGAGAACACAAGCAAGCCAGAAGGGACATTTATGCCTGCGTGCATGTATATGGTCGCTTTCAGAACAATCCGACAAGACCAATGACAGGGTTTGAAGCTGGAGCTTCAGGGGTGGTGTCTGGGATGCTAAGAAAGGAGCAAGAGGCAGTGACATGTTCAAGTTAATACTAGGTTATCTCCCTTTTTCAACACGGTTACTGATTGCAACTAGAAGCCAAAATTTAAAAAAAAAACAAGAATAAGCCTTGGTTTTACATCAGCTTTCCCAAGACAGAGGATGCAGCATGTGCAGGGCAGAGTTAAGGATGGCAAGTAACAATGTCCCTCAGTTCTGCAGGTTCATTCTTAGGTCTTTGTATACCATAATTAAAATTCATTTGTGTTAGATCATAAAAACAGTATTAAATGACTGTATGAGACTCAAGGAAGATTTTTCAAGCATAAAGATAGCTAAGGAAAGCTGCATCAAAAATTTTAACTGAATGTTTTTGGTCTGGCACTCAGGAAAACCATCTGAAATCTTCTCCAACTTCCAGAGAAATCTTAACTCTGGAAGAATTGATCCTTACCACTCATATGAATAGTGAGTAATCTATGCATTAGGATTATCACATTAATTGTAAATAAACAGTTCAGGTTTGCCTTTGTGGTTTGTTTTCTAAATAACTTTAGTAGGTTCAGCTGTCACATATGGTATGGCAAGACCACACAAATGTAATGCTATTTTCTCCGCGGCAAGTTTTTCAAAAGCAATGCACATCACACATACCACACACAACAGGCCTAATGCAAATAAATTCCTCGCAGAGAATAACATGTTCCTTTCTATAAGATTTTCAAGCGAATTAAGAAAGTTCCTATTACACATATCCTTTGAGAAACAAAGGGTAACACATCAGACCAGAAGAACTACTCTGTTCAAACTTTGCTGCTGCACAGGTATGGCAATTTGCAAACTACCATGAAAATAAAGGTACTGTATTAAAGGCCATTAAAATCGCAAGGCAGATATGTCACCGAGATGTACGTTCACTATTACTTCTACCTGTTTTATCAACTCGCCAATATGTGTCTAGTGTACTTGCATAATAGCTGCTCTCCAAAAAAAAAAAAAAAGTTACTTAAAGTAGACAAATAAGCTTGGAAGTCTTGCTGAAATGCTGAATCTTTCATATCAAGTCCTATATTAGAAGCATGGCAAAGACAGCTTTGACACAGCACGACTACGAATGCCTCTGGCATAATTCACATTAATACGTGTAGCTATCTTTTTTATTTTTAGGATGGTCTCAAGAAAAAACTCGGGTCACTTAAAAGCGACACCGTAAATAGAAACAGCATCTAAGAATGTTCAACAGCATCTGCAAGACAAACTGTCATGTAAAAGAGAACATGAGTACACAGCATTCAAATAAACCTAAAATCTTAGGAACACAATCTCCCTTCAAGTCCTAAAGGAACTTCATCACACTCATATTCTCATCATTGCATTTAAACAACCTAAATTTACTCCAAAATACTAATACAGAAAACATAACTTTTCAAAGTCTCCTATAATTTCCTAACTTTGCTTTATTTTTGAGAAAAGGACACAAAAGACACAATTCCTTATCTGTACATTTCCTAGAAAATGGTGTTATTGCTTGGCCTTTCCCCTCATTTCTCCTCCCATCCAGATCACAGCTGGATCAACTACAAGCTGGACTTGATGATCTCAGAGGTCTTTTCCAGCCTCAGTAATTCTGTGATACATGTTTTCAATCACAAAGTCAGCTCCACTGACCATCTGCAAACTCACTCAAAGGAAACTCCTTACAAATGTCAGCAACTCAAAGCAAGCCTTCCCTAAGGTGAACTGTCATGGCAGCAGCTTCCATTTGTCAACTCCTTCTATACTAACATGTAGTATCTGTACATCGCTCCAGACACTAAGTCTACTTTAGTTTCCTGGTTACGGTCTTCTAAAATCAGAAGAATAGAGAATTTTCTCTGTACGTGCAGTTTATGCTGCATAAACCATTTCCAAAGCACAGTATGCTTTTCAAAACCAACTTCAGATGCACATACAGTACCTTGTATAGTATTTCAATATATTTAGACTACTTGTACCATGGTATCTGCACTGCGAAGCTTTTAGGTTTTCTCCAGCACGACTTAGAAAAATTCCTCTCTGTTCAAGTACTGTATACTAACTTTACTACAGGCACCACTTAATCATTTTCTATGACATTTAGAAGACAGGGTAAATTAGCTGAAAAAAGCATCAGCATGTACATTACAGCAATTTTTATTAATTATCCCATGAGTCAGATAGCATCTAATGCAAACTGAGTTTGCACAATCTGTTTAGTGGCACTCTGATGATTTGCAGTAGTTGAGTAGCTGGTCCTATACTCTTAATCTGCAGGATGGTGCGTAGGAAGCCTCTACAGCGTATTCTCTAAGACACCATCTGGCACATGCAGAGAGTAGTCGATGTCACAATTTGCTATTCCTGTGTATCAAGGATGGGCAGTGGAAGAAATTGCACACTATCGCTTTGTAATATGCAATAAGTAGGACAACACCTAGCAGAATCTGTGCAAACATTTTGTAAAGTGAGCAGTTGAAGCTGACTGGAGAAATCTCCAGACAAGTAAAGAAGAAAACGTTGCAGATAGCTTTTGAAGCAAATGCAGCAGCTGCTCTTATTTGATCCACAAATCAGCTTTTGATAAAACCAAAACTGAAATGGCTATGCAAGCCTCGGAAATTTTCCAGTTCACTCAGACTCGAGTTCTTGGCACACTCTCCACTCACTGAAGCCATAAGATTCGCTGAAGACAGCAGAGAGTATCTGCTGGCAAGTCCTTGTGTCCCACCTACAGAAGAAATCCCATAAATGAAGGAGACACCTACCTTTTTCCACTATTAAGACACAGCTAAATGAACTGTTTCCCAAGAATATCTATGCCAGATGTGGTACAAAATACATTAGAGCTCATGTCCCTGTATGACTCTAGTTTTGTCGATCGCATAATAACCAACAGGCACTTAGAAGACATCAATATAAGTCATTTTCAACAGAATATAAAAAGACGTCTGCATACCCTGAACCTTTGCTACAGTGCATGTTCAGAGTCTGAGAAAGGCTCCTTTGACCAGGGCAGGCAAAAGCTCATGAGGAGAACAAGGTGTCCCGCTCAATGATCGAGTGGGTCCTTCAGCTTCGCACAGCAGTTTGCGGTACATCCAGCACTGGGGGCAGTCGTCATAAAATATGGTTGAGGAAGAAGAGGACAAGGAAACGGGGTCTAAAAACATAAATTTCAAAAAGGGAAAATGTTTACCAAAAAAAGTGAGCTCACTGAGACTTATTTCACAGCTTCTTCAGGCTGGGGGACAATGAAGGAAATGAGTGAGCTGCCCAGGACGTGGCGAAGGAGGCAACATGGCCAAGGTGAAGATGGCTGCATCTCTATGTGACCTGCTTTCAGCTGCTTCCACTTAGGACTCTGCAATCAAAACATTGCTGCTTTTCCAGTTTTACCCTGATGCACAGAGCCCAGAGAGTTTTCAAAGTCTGACAACACTGTGACATCACAGACAGTTTTCACTGAAATACTATTATACCTTAGAAATTTTTCATGTGAATAGTTTTCAGTCCAAAAGTTTTTGTCCTTGTGGTGGTAAGGAAACAAATCGTGAGTCTTTGTAGGGGCTTAAAAAGGGGGAAGTTACTTCTTGGATGAGACCATGATATCATTTATCATTAATTCCTCTGAGTCAATTGCTTCACAGAAAGATATAAGGTCAACATACGTAAATTCTCCATGTGAGTAGAAGTGAAAAGAAAATATAAAGCAATCATGTAAACCAAACAGCTTTCTGAAAGAAACTTGAGTGGGACTCAGAAGACTGAGTTGCTCTTAGTGACACATAAACATGGAATAAATGAAACTTTCCTTAGCTGCATGTATAACTCATACGGAAATACATAGCCAGAGCAGACTCCAACTGGAAGGACATATTGTGTCTGCTTTTGAGCACAACAGCTCAGTCCAACACCAAAAAGTTAAATAAATCTAGAAAAGAGCAAGAAGAATTATCAAAAGAAACTTGACTTTAATGCAGAAAACAAGTGACTGATTTTCCAATACGCAAGATGGAATCACAATGAAGAAAAAACGCCATCTATACATCATGGTTATGCTAGATAGAATGAGCCCCAGAGAACTAAAAGTATGTCCAAAAAGATCTAAATGACGCATCAGAAAAAGGTTTTTTTCTCAAAAGAACTGTTAATTACTGGAGCAAAGCATGTAAAGAGTTTTTGGAACCAACATCACCAGCACATTTTAAGAGCAAGCAGGACAAACATCTCTCAGAATGGTTCAGAATCAGCTGACCCGGCTTTGAGGCACAAGGAACAGCGCAGACAATCCCTGAGCTCCACCCAGATTTCCACCGTAGGTTTCCATGTCCCCACATTTCCGTCTGCCTCACTCTCAGTACAGGCAAAACGGGGATAATCACGCAAAATGTTCAGAGCTTTACTGACAAAAAAAACCCTATTTCAAAAAAACCCCACTATTTCAGTTTCTGGATTAGGTGCTAACAGTCAAGTAGCAGATCGTTTGCAAACCCACCAGAAAACTCAAACTGTTGAAAGAATCACCATCTCTGAGAAGAGACATCTTTCCTTAGGCCGCAACAAAAAAAAGTACTGACAGAAGTCTTTGTTAGTACAAAATTAGTCATCCTGTTGTATAGCCTGTCTCTGTAATGTGCTGCTGCCCAATACTCAGATTTAAACTTAACGGAAATAAGAACACACACACACTCCAGTGCAAATCTGAACCTACTTTGAGCAATAACCGAACACACAGGCTTGTCCTTGGTTTAGCACATGGTTCACACCATTCTGGGAGGACACAGACGAGCCTGACAGGCAATAGGAGAACAACAAATAATAAGAACTGCTGACACCACTGAGCCTACCACAGAGAAATAACCCCAATTCCTCAACATTAAAACAATTCCCTTTCAAGCATGGAAGTCCATTTAGAGCTACTTTTTTTTTTTTTTTTTGTATTTCATTATTACACACACTAACCTGTTGAAAACCCTCAAAATAATTGGTCTTCTGTATATCTCAATGGACAAATTAACAGGATTTATCACATATACAAACAGAAAACTTATATACAAATTTATCACTCATATACAAACACATCACTTTGATGACACATGGGAGAGGGTGCTCAGACTCGGGACACCTGACACAAAAGGACATTGTAGAGAGGTTGGTGCTGGTCTCTTCTCACAGGTAATTAGGGACAGAACCAGGGGGAATGGTTGCAAGTTGCAACAGGGCAAGTTTAGGCTGGACATTAGGAAGAAATTCTTCACAGAAAGAGTGGTCAGACACTGGAATAGACTGCCTAGGGAGGTGGTTGAGTCACCATCCCTGGATGTGTTCAAGTGTCGTTTAGATGGGGTGTTTGGTCATACGGTTTAGGGGTGACCTTGTAGTGTAGGGTCAATGGTTGGACTCGATGATCCCAAGGGTCTTTTCCAACCTGAATTGTTCTATGGTTCTGTGAAAACCACACAGTTTGAAATTCATCTTCCACTATTCAATGCAGTTGCATGTAACATGACCACAGCCAAATTCCCAAATGCACCTTCAGAAAGCAGCAGAGCTAATGTGGTGTTGCAAGAGAGTATCCCTTTTACTGCCTTAATAAGGATTTGTCGTCATTAAATAAAGTGTCATGGAAAAGGCATGTTAAGAATTGTTTTGTCAATATTAATAAATACATGAAGTATCTGGTACACTGTAATTTGCATGAAATTTCCACAAACTACTAACAAAAGCACTGACATGAACTCAGTGTAAAAAAATTTGCATTCTCACAATTCAATTTTAGATCTAAACTATCACGGAAAGCCATACAAAGTTTCTCCAAAGTATACTTGAAGAAATAACCATGCTTTTCAGGCACGGTGAGATTTTTAAAATGTAGAGTTTACTTTTACTGATAAAAGAACAAGCAGTGCTAAAATAAGTGCCCTCTTTCTAGAACACGTCAGACACCGTTATGAGAGAAAACCCATTAACAAAATTCCCTTTTGTATGTCTCATTTTTACTTGACACTTATAAAAATAAGAACAATTCAGATTTAATGTACATTTACTTATCATCTTCCAAGAAAAAGCCATTTGCCAACAACAGCAAAACAAATTAATATTTTACATTAACAGACAAAATGGAGTTCTTCATACAGAAGTTAAGTACCTAGCATAAAACCTAAAAAGACCAGAAAACAGAAGGCAATTAGTAGGACCTATCCTACCCATTTCTGCAAAATGTAACAAGATTCTATATAGGAGTTAAAAAATAGTTTAATTTGGTAACACAAAGTATGAAATATTTTGGTAACAACTATGTTACAAAATGACAAATATCTATTTTTGCAGGTACTTATTACATTTATATTCCTTATTGTGTTACAATTCTTTTTCAGATTTTCCAGGCTACTTTTAAGTCTAGAATAATAACACTGAGTTGAGAATAAGTTATAACATCTCTGAAATTTGCTATAAATTATAGATATGCACTTTCACCATCACTGCATTTTAACACAGCTTTTACCTGGCAGAATAATAAAACCAAAAATACTCCATTCTACACAAATGATGAACTAGAAAACAATATATGTAGTACTAGTAAATGAACAGTAAGTGCTTCTACTCCTTCTTAATTCTCCACTGCAAACATTACAATAACTGAGACTTTTTTCAGGGATATTCCCACTTAAGCTGGTGACCAAACTACTTCTAGTCTTAGTTTAAGGGAAATCAGTTAAGCAATTTGGTCATTTAAAAGTAATATTAGTTACTATAATAAAAGCTCATACTATTTCAGTTTTTAGATTAGTATAAACATGCAATTATGTTCACCTACTTTATACTGAACCATCTTATATGTATAGCAGTCATCCACACAGCAAAACAAAAAGTACTCTTAAACAAGAAAAAAATCCCTTAAGCAATGGACATAGTCTCTAAATGCCTCATAAAGAGGAGATAACTGACAGGAAGCCAACACAATCTACTTAATTTCACTAAAGGAATGTAACTTTCTTCTCCATAGTAACATAATCATAGAACTTAAGCACTAAGGGACAAGAAAAAATCCTAAATTTAAATATACACAGAAATCGTACTCGAGTACAATTCAAGTTTGAGTTGGAAAGGCCCTTAAAAACTACCCAGTTCGAAGCCCCCTACCATGGGCAGGGACACCTCCCACTAGACCAGGCTGCTCAAAGCCCCATCCAGCCTGGCCAGGAACACTTCCACGGACGAGGCATCTGCAGCTTCTCTGGGCAACCCGTTCCAGCATCTCACCATCATCACAGAAAATAATTTCTTGCTAATATCTAATTTAATGCTACTCATTTTCAGTTTGAAACCATTACCTCTTGCCCTGTCACTGCACTCCCTGATCAAGAGTCCCTCTCCATTTTCCCTGCAGGCCCCCTTCAGGCACTGGGAGGCCTCTATAAGGTCTCGCCAAAGCCTTCTCTTCTCCGAGCTGAACAACCCCAACTCTCTCAGCCTGTCCTCACAGGGGAGGTGCTCCAACCTCCTGATCATCTTTACAGCCCTTCTCTGGACTCATTCCAACAGCTCCATGTCTTTCTCATACTGGGGTCCCCAGAGCTGGAAGCAGTACTCACAGCGGGGTCATCTCCCTGATGGCCATGCTTCTCTTGACACAGCCCAGGATGCTACTGGCTTTCTGGGCTGCAAGCACTCATTTCTGGGCCATGTTGAGCTTCTCATCAGTGAACACCTCCAAGTCCTTCTCTGTAGGTCTGCTCTCAATCCACTTAACATCCATCCTGTAACTGTGCTTGGCATTGCCTTGACCCCAGGGGCAGGACCTTGTACTTGTCCTTGCTGATCTTCATGAGGCTGGCCTGGGCCCACCTCTCAAGCCTATTGAGGACCCCCTGGATGGCATCCCTACCCTCCAGCATGTTGACTGCACCTCGCAGCTTAGTGTCATCAGCAAACGTGCTGAGGGTGCACCCAATCCCGCTGTCCATGTCACTGATAAAGTTACTAAATAGCACCGGCCCTAACACTGACCCCTGAGGAACACCACTCGCCACTGGTCTCCAACAGGACATTGAACCATTCACAGTTCCATTGACCATCCAGTCAATTCCTTATCCACCGAGTGGTCCAGCTGTCCGATCCACACCTCCCGAGTTTAGAGACAAGGACGGTGTGTGGCACACTGCCAAATGCTTTGCACATGCCCACACTGAGGACATCAGGTGCTTTTCCCTTACCCACCGATGCTGTAATCCCACCACATAAGGCCACTAAATTTGTCAGGCACAATATGCCCTTAGTGAAGCCATGTTGGCTGTTACCAGTTGCCTTCATATCTTCCATGTGCCCTGACACAGTTTCCAGGAGAATTTGCTCCATGATCTTGCCAGGCACAGAGGTGTATCGCTCTCTATGTTTGCTAACAATAAGAACATGACAGTCTGCGTAAAAAAGGGTCGACAACCACTCAGCAGAGATAGCCTTCCCCAAACTGCATGCTTTTTCCAAACACATTTCTTAGGTAATTTCAGTAAAATCAGTGGGGTGACTTGTGTGAAAGAAAAAATTTTTAATAAAGCCTTGAAACTCATTCAAAAGGAAAGCAGAGTCTTACTGTAGTTCTGTGGAACAAGTTCTGGGTTCTTCGGTGTTTTGAGTTTAAAAGACACATCTCCAATAGTGACAGTATCGCCTAAAAAAAGAGAAAAGAAGTCTTTTTAGTACCCAGACACTTTTCAGGTGTGTAATGTCCTTACATTAAAGTTTAAATCACAGGTTTGCTGTGGCAAGGCTGACTGTGTGTTTGCAAAGCAGCCTCTAACGTGTTTGACAACTGTTAGCTTACTAATGAGGCTCTCTGATGCTTTTCAACAGAACAGGTACCAGAAACAATCTACATTTAATTAATATTCTAAGACTTTTTCTCTTTTCTTGCTGTTATTATAAGCATAACTTAACTTGTTGGGAGCTACAGAATTCAAGCTCAGGGTAGAACCTCCATTCTAGCTGCCATTGTTGATTTATTGAAAATAAATTTTTAACTTGTTTGTCTGCAGGTAGCAGTGAGAAACACTTGTACAGGTGATAATTTTCCTGGGTTTTCAAGCAACCTGAAACAGTATCTGTTGAAGGTACAAAATGACATATTCGTGCTTGCACTCTCTGACTGTGTGGCTGCAGAAGCTGGTGCCTTTCCAAGGTCTGAAAGGTCTCAAGCGTTTATTGCTCTGGATTTCACCAAAACGAAAGCACCTGGCCATTTTATTTACTGGTCTCTTATTGGAACCCGCCCGTCTGATCTGTATTTCTGCAGCCACAGGCCTGAATTAAATTGCAGGGCACACCCTATGTGCTTTCTCCTGGAAATCAGAAGTGAAATCTAGTTTGCAGCCAGGAAATGGACGAGGAACAAAGCATCAGTGGCCACACAGAAAACAAGCACAACACCCAAAACGCCCAAAGCCAAGAAAATGAGCTGCAGGCTGATAACCATCTCAAAGTGTGGGTTTTTTTCAAGAGACCATCTGGGCCATGCAAATGAGTTCACAAGTATTAAGATCATGAAACTTAGATGACTCTAGTAAAAGTACTTTTTTCCCCATTACTCTTGCTAAAGACAACATCACCTTCTCTGCCCAACAGGCACCACAGTATCTGCACGAGAACGGAGAGGAATACTCAAGTAAGATTGCCAGCGGTGTGGTTATGCCAGAGCACACAGATTACACTATGAATTGAGGACAAGTTTTGGAATCCTTTTCTGTGCTTGTGCTTTTCTCTGAAACTCAAAGTGGAAAGTACAGAGCTCACAAACAAGACTCAACTTTTGTAGATCGGGACTTTGTCTTATTCCGTCCAAGAGGACCCACTCTACGGTTGCCCATCTGGAGTGCTGCCTAAGGAGTCAAAGAGTTCAGAAAACTAATGCTGGTACTAGAAGGGGAGATGCTGAAGAGGAAACTTGTCCAAATAAACCAAGGCAACTTCTCCCATACATACAGCACCTCTCCTTTCAGCTAGCAGCAACTCTAGTTTTGCAGTTAAATGCAGTTCTCTTCTAGCATACCCAGATGTTACTGCTCATCTTACAGGACTGAGAATCCCCAGGTTCTGACATGACTCACAATTCTTGGGAAAGGTAACACATTTAGGAGTAGATTTAAAGCAGCCAGAAGAGAATCACCAACAGCAACGGTTGTAGCTAATTTCCTCCCCAATGGCTTAACAACAAAACTCAGGCTGGGATTCACAGCCTGGCATATATGCCTGCACGTGGGTCTTTATGTGGACTTCAGGAGCAACATAATCAGCCATGCATTATTTGCTTGAAATACTGGCAGAAGGCAGTAAGCTGGTGGTTGTTCTCCTGTTTTATGCAACCATACAGTGCCTCGGTGGCTTGCCAGGAAGTGGGAGTCTTGGGCAACACCAGTACTGCAAAATAAAAGGTGGCCAAAGGTTCATCCCTGGTCCTAAGGACAAGTAGCATCAAGTAGCTCCCACCCTCACTGCTAGAGCTAAGCACCCTTGTGTTTACAAGGGTGTGTCGTGACAGGAGGAGGGGCAATGGTTTTAAACTTGAGCAGGATAGAGTTAGATTAGACATTAGGAAGAAGTTCTATGTGGGTGGTGAAACACTGGCACAAGTTGCCCAGAGAAGTGGTGGAGGCTCCAGCCCAGAAGGCATCCAAGCTCAGGCCTGGTGGGGCTCTGAGCAACCTGATCTAGTGAAAAAGGTCCCTGCTCACTGCAGAGGGGTTGCACTAGACAACCTTTGAAGGTCCCTTTCAACCCAAACCATTCTATAATTCTCTGGCAGATCTCTTCAGAAGCCAAGAAGTGCAATGTCCCAAGGAGAGCTGGAGCTAAGCTAAGGATTAGGCAGCAGTCCACGGCTTGAGCTCATTTCCTGGCCCTCACTGAATTTGCAGTTCAAATGCACCTCAGAGTACTGTGCCCTCTTCAGCCTAAAGAATTCAAACTCACTCCAAATGAATCCCCATTCTGGGAACTGTTACATATAGAGTCACTAGAAAATAGACACAACCACTGCAGGGAGATAAATCTCCTATGGTTTTGCCCACTTTTCTAAGTTTTATAGTAAGAAAAACTATTTATTGGCAGAGCATCATCTCCTCTTCCCTTTCTTCTGCTGCAGCTCCATTCATTCTTTCTCACTGGGGAGCAGCTACAGGACTGACCAAAATGCCTCCATATTGATGAAAACACCCTCAGAGCCCACTGCTTCCTGCAAAACTTGACACCTCTCTCATTAGCTCAGCTAGAAAGAATTTTAACATCCTAAAATGAGCAGGTTGCCTGAAATACCCCTAGGAAATTAGTGCCAGTTTATTTTCTCACCATTCCCCAGCCAACATGCAATGAGACAAGAGTATACGACTAATTAGCTTCTAGCTGAAATCACCTCAGCTCAAGTTGTAAATACTGTTTCATGCATACACAGTCTTCCAGAAAGCAGCAGGGACAAGATGCTGAAACAAGGTGTCAGACTTTTTCAATACATTGGAATGATGATATCATCTACATGAGAGAATTTTAATTATCTACTTTATTTGCACAAAACTGAAAATCCTTAGTTGATTTTCTGTGCTCCCTAAAAAAAAACACCCACAACTTAGTTTGGTCTAGATGAAGAATGGAAAATGTGTCTCTTCTGGTGGTATTTATGTCAGTCCATAACATGCCAATCCTTGATGAACCCACTTAATCATGTTCAAAAAGTCCACAAATATTCCAGCCATCCATGGACCCTACAAACTCTCATAAAAAATAGACTAGGAGGGAATTATATAATGATAATGGAGAGAGCTGAGCACATGAAACTTCAAGCATACAGCTTTTAAGAGGTTCATTGCTGCCTGGAGACAAATGTTGCCTCCATCTTGCATCTGTCCAAAAAGCAAAAAATATTAGCAGTGTTTAACAGAACTTGAAGCAACAACAAACCAAGACAGCAGAGTCTACTTTCCTAGCTAAAATGAGCCCAGAACGGATTAGCCCACATATCTTACCGCACACTTCCACCTGGGCTGTCTTTTCTTGTCTTGTTTCTTTTGCACTTGTTTAAAATCTCATGTTTGGTTACTCCATTTCCACTGCATTTCCAAACTCCCTGAACAGAGATGTCATCGCAGAAAAGCTCTTTCCAATGTTTTACCAGCTGGCATGGAACAGACAACAGCCTGCTTGGTAAAATGGTAGTGTTAAATCAGCCAAACTTATAATTTGAGAACACATATTCCAAATTATTTGACTCCATTGCAAATTAAGGAACGGCCCATGAATACATCAATCTATCTCAGAAGCTACTACCACACTACTGCATATTCTTACCTCCCACACAGAAAACAATGATGTTTGGTACCACAGTTTTTGGGGGAAATAGTGGGATACAAGCAGTGCCTGATGTACACAAAGAGAGGTGGCTGCTGAAACAAACCAAGTGTCAGATAAACCAGATTCCCAACCCACTCCGGGGCAGACAACATACAGACAAAACAAGTCATGTAAAAGTCCACGAAACACAGATTTAGAAATTGGAAGCATGTAAAGATCATGACCCGCTAACAGGATCCTGAAGAGACTCTCTGAAACAAGTTGATCTGAGAAAAGCCTCAACATGCAACAAGTTCTTTCTACTGCATCTGGAATAGTCAGGTGTGAATGGCACCTCCGGCAGAATGACAATTCCCACACGCACACAGAGGAGGCCAGTAACTGCAATGCACTGAACCTGCCACACTCTCTTCTTTCGCGCTACATTTTAGCCATAAAATAATATTAATACCTGTACCTGCTTCTTACAAGGACAAGGCCTCTTCAGGTGAGCAAGCCTATTTCTTCCACTCAGTCCACTGCGGGCTACTGAACAGAAAGGCACCACCTCCAGCTCCAAGTCCCCGAGCTGTGGAGGAGGCACCCGGCGGCTGGGAGAGCACTTTGCAGGGTACCCCTGCACAAACCCCCTGTGCTTTTCTTCTCCCCTGGCACCTCCTACTCACCATTCTACAGTACAGAATAGTAGGACTTGATGGACCTTTGTTCTGACTCGCTTTTAGGTTTCAATCTGAGTAAGAAGGCTTCTTGAAGATGCGGCTTTATTGTGTGCTTCGCACTTTTGACTGGTCTTCTATTTAAAAGTTAGATACTACCAACCATCCCTCTTCTCTGCCCCTCCCAAGCAGAGGCTATTCCCTAACCCCACTATTTTTTCCCACATGTTGAGAAGAAAAAGCCACTGCTGTTCAAACTATTTACAGCAATGCTGGTCGTATCTGAAGATGGAGATTGCATCTCAACTATAATTTAAGAACTTAACAAGCAGAAAGAAGTTTTATTTCTTCTCACCATTTCTCTGGTGAAATAACACATTAGGAAAAAAAGAAGGAAATGGATAAATTTGAAATGGCTATTTTTAAATATAGAAACCCTACAGTGAAAGAAAACACCCTCCACAGATCTATATGTGTGGTTAGTTTTTGGAGTGCACAAGAGAAACAGTTCCAATCTCATGTGTAAATCTTTATTAGATATATACATATATTATTTCTATTATCTTTATATTATTTTATAAGACACCACAATTAAGTTTCAGGAACGTGGCTGAAATTATTGTATTTTGACCTGTTTAGCCCTAAATTTATGTGAGATTAACAGACTACAACAGTCATCTTAGTATATTACACATTCACTTGTGCACAGGCCATCCATCTGGTCTCAAAAGCCAGTAACAGCAAGAGCATATTAGAAGTGTGAAGGTGCTGGGTTCTGCTAACATTAATTTCTGTAGGATATGATCTCACCTGTTAGAGGAAAGTTCAAAATCTACATTATATTCAAATGTATATTTCCAGGTTATCATTTTATTCTAGTGTGAAGGAAAGGAGGAGGGGAAAAAATAAAGTAAAAAGAAAAAAGAAATTTTAAACTAATATTTATCCAGCACATTTCCATAAGGGCATCTACCTACACAATTTACTTAAATACCTCATTTCATACCAGCTCTTACTGGCCACCTTCACAGCTGCAAACATTACACACAGTCACTGGGTATCATTGTAACCTGTTCTGCGTCTTCTCTTGGTACTGGCAGCCTCCAAACATGGGTATGAGGGACAGAAACCTACCTCTGTGCTCACTAGGTGTGCTCCTTGAACACTCTTGCATTTACATACAGATGAGGTGGAGCTCAGCTGCTGTCAGGAAGATGCTGCAGACTGACGCTGCTGCTGACTGAAATAGCTGGAAGTTTGCACAACAAAACCCGCCTCCAATCAGGCAAAAAAATACACTTCAGTCACCCTTTTTTATGAGCAAAAGGAAGTCTTTCCTTCTAAGAAACCAAAATAATTATTTCAAACCTAAAATTTGAATATTGCTTGATTTCTACTCAACACTATTGTTAGACCTTCTTTTAATTTTCAAATTTGAAGCTAATGCTTGCTTTTTCAACTCTCTACTTCAGGCTAATGATCTTCTTTAAAGTCCAAAGTGTCATTAAAACAAATTCTTGGTGATTACTCCATGTAGTGAACTTTTTCCTCCAGTTTGCTGTATTAGTAGAAGAACAACAACACTGACATAGAATCTTGTCTGACATCCAGTCATATAGGAAGCTTACAATCACTTCATAGTTATTTTTGCTTCGGCCAATAGCATACCCCGAAGGTAGGGGGCCTGATGACACTCAACTACATCTCAACTATGTGTTAGGATGTGAAAAGTCAGTTTAAAGTATGTTTAATATCATGATGATCTCACATAGACTTGATATACAAATTTCAGACTATCTCTTTGTAATACACTCCCCACATCAAAGAAGTGCTAAGCTGCCCGTTTCATCAATTATTGAAACACTTTAGAAATACTGGTCATCTTCTCCAACTTCCTGCGCAACTCAGACCATCAAGATGAGATCCTATTTCTGAGCTGTGGCTCTGGTTGAGTCTCAAAAACCCTTCAAGGACGGATGTTCCACAGCCTTTTTGGCCAACCTCTTCGCCTGCTGCTCTAGTCTCCTAGTAAAAAATGTTTGTCGCATTGTCCAGTCTGATCCTCCCAAGCCCAAATTTGTGATGACTGCCTATTGATATATCATCTGTCACTACCGAGTAGAGATAGGCTTAATCATTTTTGCAATTTTAACTGTTAAGCTGTCAACAGACTTCTCTTTCCTTGAGTCTCTCCTTGCAAATGTAAGACGCTGAGATCCCTCAGTTTCTCCTCACCATCAGGTGCTTCAGGCCCGTAAATATTTTGGTAGCCCACAAGTGGATACCAACAGTTTCTCAATATCTGCCTAGAACTAGAGTATTCAAAATCAGATGCAGCATTTCCAGGCAGAGCCTCATCAGGGCTTTCTGAGATGAACCTTCCCTTTACCATTGCCCACACTGCTTTAATGTAGTCCAGCCTGCAGTTTACCTCATCTGCTATGAGGTGTTGGCTCATACTCAGCCAGACTGGCTGAACTCACTGCAATCCCACAGCCTTTTCAGCGAAGTTGCTACTCCACCAGTCCCTCCCCAGCCTGTAGTGACACACAGCAACATTTAAGTCCAGTAGCAGAACTTTATACTTTACCCTCTTAAACATTTTGAGGTTTCTATCGGCCCAGTCCTCAAGTTTACCGAGGTCCTTCTGGACTAAAGATCTGCAGTTTGCCAGACAGTAGGGATTTTGTCCCTCCATACCAAATAGCACTTTTATACTTCTCTTGTCTGTCCTTACTTTCACTTTGTATGCCCTCTTTTTGTGTTCAGATCACTGAAAACTCCCTGCTTGGCCAAGCAGTCCTCATGCTGAAATATCAAACCTTCCTGCACTGTGGAATTGTTCAGTAGTTGTCATTAAGTTTTCTTTAAACATCTTCAAGTTCTCCTGGGCACTGTCGCACCTCGTGGTCGTTATCCAAGGGACTCTACCTACCAGTCTCCTGAATAAGTGAAAGCTTGCTTTCACTAAGGACTTTAAGATAAGTCCTTAAGTCCAGGATCCTAAGTCTGCTGCTCACCTTTCCAGCCTTCCTCCAGATCCAGAACTCAACCACGCTATAACCACGGCAATCCAGGCTGCCATCTATGACCAAACCCACTGCAGTTCTTCCCCAGTCATGAGTGGCAGAGGAAGCAAAGAGTTACCCCTGACCAGGCTCTCTGGCATCTGCAGCATAAAATTTTTACTGATACGGTCTAGAAACTACCAGGAGCGCGTGCACAATGTCAGTTTGCCCTCCTAGCAGATGTCTAGGGGGTTGAAATCCCCCATGAGCATGAGGGCCCATGAGTGGGAGGTTTCTGCTAGCTGTCTGTGGAAAGCAATATCCACTACCTCTTCTTAGTCACACAGTAACAGATGCCCACCACATCCCCTTTGAAAGCGTTCCCTTTCAAGTGCTACTTCTGTGAAAAATTAGTTCACAGTGTTTTAAAACCGCATGAAGATTCCCAAAGTACAGTTCGCTCAGCGCAGAAAAGCCATACTCTCAGTCTGTTCTAAACTAATTTTAGGTATCAAATGCTTTAGTATAATTTTAATAATGTATTTAATCTAAAAAGAAACTACAACTGAAAATCAATAGAACTGTTTTTAAAACTTCCCATTTACTGAAAAGATAACGGCTTTAAAATTCACTATGGCATCTCCCATGCAACTATCCTGAGTCCCCGAGTTTGCCAAGCAGGTTCAGCTACAGCCTTATGTATTAAAACGGGCAGGACTGACAGAACACATCAACACATATCTGGACTGTAACAGTTGCTAAACATGAAAATTTAAATTTTGCACAACTGCCAAATATTAAAACTCAGGAGCTATTTGCTGACATCTACTCATGGGAACAACGGCGAAACCTCACCGAAGAGCGTACTGAAGCTGATTTGCCTGACAGCTCATCCCTTTCTTCCAGCTATATCAGCGTGCCTAATGAAAGACACTGTTATGGGGTTTTTTGCCATCAGTCTTTACTCTCTTAAAGGTTAGGATAATTTGTAATAGCTCAGGTGTAACTCTGCGAACTTTCACGACAACTGGCTTTGAAAGTTCCCGTCTCAGTCTGCTGCCTTCTCGGCTGTGCTGACCCAACAACTGTTTGTAAGGCCTCGCTCTAAATCAAACCACTGGAATTGTTTCAGTCACTACAATGCAGCCTCTCAAGTAAAACTACGGGGTCAATGAGCAAGGCATGTTAAGAGAAAGATAAAAGAATGAAGTCTCTAAAATAGGCTTTGCCAGTGAAAAAAATAACGCCAGAATCACACTCCCAGCTGTCAACACGTCAAACTTTAAGAAGATAACGGCACAAGTAAAATCAGAAAAGGGAATGTGCTGGAAAGCATTTACATCCGTCATCAATCACTTCTTTAGTCCCTGGCCAACAACGGACTACCCCAAACCCCCTCTAAACACACAGTCTCATTCATAGTTTTCTTTCAGATTATACATTTTTACCACAATCATTTAGATCCTGTACAGTGATGATTATCATCAGAGGATTAAAAAGTCTGATACAGTTTTCACAAGTGACTGTCTCATGCTCACCAGATACTCTTGTACATACTACCAGGATTTTTTAGGTGTTAAACACAGGTTTAAACAGGAATTGGAAATGACCAGGTTTTGGAAAAACATAGTAAGTGAACCTGCACAGGCAGACCTGCAGAGAACAGTGAATGAAGCTAATATATATTCTGGATATTTTGGTCTACACAAGTGACAAAGTTGTTTCATGTACACTGAGCACAGGAAAGACCTCCTTTTGCCTGTACTACCTGACTGGCAATAATATTTATTTTTCTAGCTCTTTAGTTTAAATTAAATTCAGCATTTGTTCTCACCAACCCCTTAAAAGTATCTCTGACATGATGTGTTCTGTCAGATTTTTCAGATGTTTCATATTATATACAGATAGATGCAAATAATTAAATGTCAATGAACTGAGTAATATAGAACTTACTTTGTTCAGCTCATATGGTGTTTGAAATAATAATTCAACACAAATAACTCTGCAGTCTACAAAAGCTCAATTTTTTTCAGGCTTTTGGACAGAAACATGAAACTTGCATTAAAAATTACTCCGACAGTTTTTCTTCCACAACTTGTGTTACCATAAATTGAGTTTTTCTCATTAAATAAGATGTGCAAATCCAAACTCTTCCTAGATACTCCCATTGCCCTCTAGTCACTGAGTGTCTCTGTTCTTCTGCTTTAAGCTTTACCACCAGGTAGCTCTAGCATTTCCTTCACAGCCCCCAGCACACCAGCAAGCCACACCTGCATTACAGAGTTGAAAAGCTAAGCATGGCTCCTTCACATATAAGAGGACAAAAATCAGGCAACAGTTTCTCCCTCACATTTTAAAGGTAACATCACAGACAGTAAACTCGATCAGGCAGGGATGTCAGATCCACATTACTCAGTAGACAACAATTTGTTGTTTACTTGACTGTTCACAGCTTCCAGCCTTTTCAGAAATATTTTCTTTATCAGTAGGGAAGAGACCAGTAACTTCAACACTTCATACAACCAGACTTGTAATTACAGCAGCTGCACAGAAAAAGTATTGCCCACAAAACTTCAGACCATCTCTTTGTAACTTCAGTGACCTAAAAGGATAGGAAGTGCAAGAGGACATGTAATCTTCTTTAAAATAAAATTATTTTTATAAAAAGAACAAAAAACCCAAATAATAAGTAGTATTCCTAATATCAAAGTCACAAATTCACAGCACAAGAAGCATCATAATAACTGAGATGCCTCAGGTGCTGGGAGGGCAGATATCCCTAATACTATCTCTAAGCCTGTCTTTAATAAATTAAAAGATTGTCTAGAGCTTTGACATCTCAGTCTTTCTACCAAAAGTACTACCACCACTGAAATAGACTATAACTGGGAATACTATTATTCACAATATATATATATATATACAGCATATTCACAAATATTGCTACATTACAGTTACATAGTGCAGAGACATCATGAAGGATTTTCAGCAATGCCGCATTTGCTACCATTTTATTTTCCTGAATTTCTTCTTGTTCTTAAGGTCAGTCACCCCAACAAAGGGCTCAAAAGTGCCAAGCTACCTTCTTTAGGTTCTTGTTTCGCACATCGTAAACGTGTTCCTTTTTATTCTTATTTGTTTTAAGATAACTCTAGGTTTTCTGGTACTTTTTCTCAAATATAATTTCTATCCAAAAATAAATTTTAAGGTTATTAATTCCTCAAAGGCTTCCTTCCTGAGAAATCTTTCAGAAGCCAAACACATATTCAAATAAATGAACTGGCTAACTAATGAACAGATTTTAAAAAATAAAATGGAGATCAACGATATTAAAGGGGTGCGATTAAGAGCTTTAGAGAACACCCCTGCATCAGAATCACTTGCTGTCATTCTATCCCTCTGATTTACAGCTGCTCATCACTTGCTCTGTATTTAGCAGCTTTGTTGCTTTTGGCATTCACCCAGAAAAGTGTCAGCTACCACAGGCACATGTCACCGTTTCCAAATGTCACTTCTGGCTCTGCACAGGCCCATCATCTGCCTCAAAGGTCACTAGAGGATACTCCTGGTCAGTTCGGGTCATCCTTCCCAGCATATGCGAGACCAAGGTGAAGGCCCTGTCTCATCACGGTACGCCACAAGCGCGCTCACACACACAGCGGCCTTGTCAGCCCTGCCATGGATGTGGCTTTGCCTTGGTGGAAGGCAGGG
>NW_009704293.1:0-8908 GCF_000703405.1 Apaloderma vittatum
GCGCCCCGCAGCCTGGAAAAACTTATTTATTATACTTGATTCACTAAATAGCGCGTTTCTAGAAACAAAGCGGTTAGAGGTACGCCTAAGCTGACACCCCGTATTTAAAGAACTCGCCCCGTGTTGTATCGTTCATCTTTTGTTACAAGGCGAAGTAAGCTTCCTCGTCTGCGCTACCCTGTCGCCGGTTTCTGTATCGCCCGTCCTGCTGCGGCTCACCTGCCGCCAACCTGGATGAAGCCTGGGGCTGCCCAGCTGCCTCCAGACCCGCGTGTAGCAGATGGTTAAATTGCTTTTGTTGTTACTCCCCTTCAGGGTGAAACCTCTGGCCCTCTTAACTTTGTTAACCTTTTGTAACGGTATGTATTCAATGCACGTTAAACATTGTTCTACTAAATAACTTAAAGCTGTGATTTTCATTTGCGTTTTGAAAGAGGGGAGCTATTCTGGCAGGATTTGTACTCTCCCAGGCTTGCTTCTCTGTGACTCGAAGCTGTCGTAACCCCAAGCGCCAGCCAAAAAGGCTTATGTCAGATCCTGAGAATGCTGATGCAGATTTTTGTAGTAAGAAAAAGGATCCCTAGTGGTGATTGTAGTTTCAGATCCCAAATTGGAAAGCCAACTTTCTTAGAGCACGTTTCTAAAGCAGACAAAAAAGGTTTTGGCTGTGCCAGCACAGTGACATTTCTTGTTGGTGCCTTCGTACTTTTGCTTGCTAAGCTATAAATAAAATTATTTGTGCTCCTAGACAATAGCAAAAGTGCCTCTTGGGAAGGAGGGGGAGGATTGTTTGGGTTTTTAGACTCATTGCTGTTTAATTGTCACTTTGGGGTTATATGGCTACTAGGTTACAGATACTGCTGGCAGAATCGCTGTTTGAATACAAAAAGTTCATATGTCATTTTAATAAATATTTGAAAACAATGTTAAAGCACTTTTTTCTGTTATTGTTCTGCTTGAGACTCTTGGTTTAAAACATGTTGTAATACATCTTTTCAGCAACATATTTTGAGTATGTAGATCCTGCCAAATAACTTGCTTTTTATTAAAAACAAATAAAAATTTACAGACTCGAGAGGTAAGCAAGTTTCATTAAAAGCAATGATACAGAAGGGTGCATAGGATGGACTTTTTGGAGTTTGTAACCCTTCTTAAGAAACTAGCAACCCAACGGCACTGGAAGAGAAGCTGGTTGATGCACATTGGAGGTCTGATCTTGTTAACCCGACTCATGTTCAGCTGTACTTGGGTGTGCAACCCGTGCTGTTGGTAAGTTACTCAGCAGTGCAGTGGGTCAGCTTAAGTCGCCTGGGACCAGAGCACTGAAGGTACTGGGAAATGTCTGAGGAAGGTATGTGCTTACAGAACCTCTGGACCATCCCAGCAGCTCGCTTTTGCTAAGGGCAGTGAGGTATAGCTCCTGGCAGGATACTTTAGATGGCTGTTTGCATCTTGAGATCCCCGGTATCATTGAAGATCTGCCTGAAAAAGTGAAAAATTGTATTGACTGGCTTCAGTGGAAATAATCAAGTATTATTCTCAAGTAAATTGTCAAGTTAGAAGGCATGACAGGTTCAAGGGCTTAAAAATTAATTTATTTGTGATACTTCCCTTGCCCCTAGGGATAGATATAACAACACAAGAGCATAAAGGGCTGTTTGAGTCAGAAGCCTGCCCACCTGCACAGCAACCCATATCGCATTTCTGGGAAGGACCAAGCTCTAGAAGTGCCCAAGGGTTTCATTCACGTCCAGTCTCTCCTTTCTCTCTGAATCATACCTGTTTAGAAATAGGTGCCAAAGATGTCATGCTGTTCCAGATGCTGCTAAAAAGAAGTTTCGGTCTCTGCTTGCCAACTTTCTGAGTCATTGGTTAGAAAATTAATGGTAAACATCAGTAAAGAAGCTAAAATTATAGGCCGTGCTAGTTTTTTAGACATATAAGAGAAATATTCAAATCCTGATAGAAAAATAGTAGTGTAAAACACAGTATATTGAATGTGCCTTCAGCAGCTCAGCTGTTCTATCTGCAGTGGCAAACTTCTAGTCAAGCTCAAGTGAATGTTTGTGGAGTGCTTACTTTTTAGTTAAGATTACATGACCTGTGAAGATTTACAGTATAACTCATTCTGCTTAATACTCCATCTGTGAGTTGCTATCTAATGAAAGAAAACAGTTTCCTATGATAAATACATGTATTTTGGTAAGTATCTCCACTGATTTATGTTTCAGCAAAATATAAACATTTTTATATTTGAAATTTAAACAATCAGAATTCTGCCCTGTAACATTGATTATAAAAGGCTTTAAATGTTTTCTTTCAAAAAGGAAATGTGTACATCTGAGTCTGGTCTATGTGTAAGTTCACATGTTTAATAAAAAGGGTCAATCTTACTGGGATTTGATGAAGCCAGTACAAAACTCTTTTAGGACATTTAAATCTACTAGAATTTGATCTACATAATTTTGGCTGGTGCAAGCAAATTTATATATTAAATGTATCCATGAAATATACCAATTTTGAGTCAGACCTGATATGTTAAATGGCATTTATAAACCTGCAGTGCCTGCAGGAACTGTGTGTTTGGTGATATGCAACAGCTGAAAGTTTTAAATTCAAAATAGTTCTTTAAAAACTATTAAAACTATATTGTGATCCTATTTACAATCTTATATATTTTTCTGCTTTTACTTCTTTTATCCGGTAAAACTTCTTTAATTAGAAGAGATGAAGATCTGGCTTTATGCAACCTATTTCAAATACTAAAGGCATTTAGAAGCATGATTGTAGCAGCTATTTTGACCCAATAGCTCCTCCTGTTGTGTTTAAATATTTCATCAGTATTGGGCTCTTTTTTTTTCTTTTTTTTTTTTTTTAATGCAGACATTCAGATTAAGATTAAGCTGACTTGGTCTTTTTTGTGGTGGTCTAGAGATTTTCAAAATACATATTGTTTTCTGAATTTATTACAAGTTGATGTTACTGAAGTGCAGATGACAGTGTTTTCAAAAAAAAAAAAAAAATAAAGTAATGCAGCTGAACCAGTCATAGAGAGCTTACTTAAGTTTTCTTTGCCTCTCTGCCTATGATTTAAGACATCAAGAGTCAAAGCAAGGCATTAAGAGACACATCTCCCCTCCTCTCCAGGTAGCTTTCTTTTGAAGGCAGAGCTCTGCTCAGTGTGTGAATATGGAGCAAACTGTGCTGTATCGTGTCAGCACTAAAAAAAACTTATGGAAGAAAAGGCTGCACTAGCCTTGTCACAAGCCACTGGCTGGGAACGTAACATGGTGATGCTGCAAATCGCCTTTCTGAATTGCAACTTCCAACGTTTCACAGGTTGACCTGCCCAGGACCATCCTGAGAGACAGAGCAGTTGAGGGAAGCTTTCAAAAACCCGGTAAGCCTCTCAAAATTCCCATGTGTGCCAAGCTGGGGGTGGGAGTTGTCTGAAGCAAAGTTGTTGCTTCTGTAGGTTGTCACGTGCTCACGTGCAGGTTGCCAAGAAGTGTACTTCAGAAGGAAAAAACAGACTTGGTCAAGTGTAATAGCTTTTAAAAACCCAAATAGTCTTAATTAATAGAAACAACCTGGTGAACTACAGAGAAAGCATCAGCTCTGGTTATAATCTTACCTAAGAAACATGTGTTTTGTGGAGAAATTCTGGTGTTGGTGTAGCTATTTTATCAGCTTCTTGCTCATGCTTCTCAGATACTACTTTTGTGATTGGCAAAGAAGTTTTCAGCTAACACTGAAGTGGTGAAATGTATTTGGCAGCCATTATCCCTGAAGTAATCCTTTATGTTCAAACTCTGGCATTTTTTCTCTCTTTTAAAATGCATTTTTATGTTACAGACCATTGGGGAATTAATTTTCTACTACTTTGATTTTTGGTGATCCATTAGCGAAAACTGAACAATTTGTGGGTCCGTATTTCATTCTCGAAGTATGTGAAGATGGCAAAAATACTGACCCTGCTACATGCTTTTTAAAAAGCTTTTATTAGAATACAAACGTATAAAAATACTATAACTGTGCTTATTTTATTTTCCTCATAAAGTTGTCATCCTGCCTACAAGATCGGTTTACAACTGGAAAAGGCAGAATTTAATGACTAATTCTGTAACAAGAAAAACATATGGTCTCCATAATCATTGCGCTTTTAATGATGTGGCTTGGACAGAGTCATTCATGGCTTGTAGAGTCATTCGTCCTTGAAAACTGCCTCACCTTGGGGAGGTATCGCTGACCGTCTCCAAGATGCCTTTAACATTCTTTCATAAGAAAAGACAAAGCCAATTGTATTGTATTTTCTCACGTGACACTTCCTTTAGGCTGTATGTACACGCTTTTTAAGTGCTTAGAAACTGCCTATGTAGTAGTAATTGGTCGTGCCTGGATTTTCTTTTGGGGAAAAAAAAAAAAAGTCCTCGGAGAAGGTTGGCTTAGGGAGAGATTCATTATCCAGTGCTAGATATTGGCAAGCACGGGATGACTGAAAAAGCTACATACTTGCATCGTATTTTCCATGCGTTTTCCACACTGCAAACATTTCACCATGACAGGAGTTACCAATATAAAATAGTTTTAGTGTAAATAACAGACTTTACTGTAGACATACTGTCCAAACTGAAAGATGCTTTTTTTCTATCTGCTTCTTATGTCTTCTCAAAAATAACGTGACCAAGTTTTCAGTTTAGTGTTAGGTCCAAGACAGTTAATTCAGCAGGCCTTTGGTCTTCGATTCTCTGCTTTTTTACTTAAGTTTATCTAAGAGCTTGTTATGCCTGTACCTGGGTAATGGTAAAGAATTCTTTCCCATACACCTTCTATGTTTGTTAATTAAAAGCAGTCAACTTTTCTTAATAGCAGGCTTTGTCCTTTTTTATGGATATGAATTTGTTTCTAATTTTATATGATTTAACTGAGATTTGTATTAAAATTTAGAGTAATATGAGTGCATATGTTAACTATCTTGCAAAATATTTTTATGTTTTGATGCTTTCTTACAAAGGCATGTACTTATTAACTCTGTGTTGTAACAGAGGCACATCAAAACACAAGCTGGTTCCTAAGTGGGTTGGCACACAAGTCAGGATGCTATTAGGTTTGCAATTTTAAATAATGTCTTGCCTATTCTCTAATTTCAGAAGAGTAACCCTAGAAAACAAATGAGTCAATGAACAAGAGGTAAACCTAATTGCTCAGGCAATTAGGGTTTTCAAAAAGCCAAGTATCCCCCTGTGCCACATATATGTTGTTTTATAGCTCCTACCTATCCTATTCACCTTTCCATTGTGTCTGGTTCCACAACCACATGCAGGCTGTATGGTATTTATTTACTTATGTAGTCTTACTGAATTTAATTCCTTCTACATTTTTAAGCTATGTTTCAGTCTGCCCTGCCGCACAGATGTCTCAGGCCTGCTCTAAGTTGCCACTTAGATCGCAGCACACATGCAGAACTGAAGCTCAGGACCAGGAAAACATGATTATTGTTGGTATGTCCAACTCCACTGAGAATACTGGTCTAGTCCATAGCCTTTTACTGTCATGTCAGGGTAATGAATTTATTGGGCGAACATCAGAGTTTGCTTTCTAAGGGTGTTTTCTGCTTCTCATGCTCTTTGCGTGTTAGCCTGTGGCTTTAAATTTTGCAATGCCCTTTACCTACTAATTGCTGCCAACCTTAAATTTAGTTGGCAGTAACTCACTGCACAGACCAGTAGTCACAAGGAAAGCCACAGCATAACGCCCACCGTGCCGTGCTTCCCTGTCTGAATGATAGCGACAGAGTAAACCCCAAAGGGAACTGCTGAACTGATCTTGCAAAACGATGCTGAGACACTAAAATGCACATAAATGTACTATAAAATAAATAAGGTCCAGATTTTCATTATACAGCACTTCTGACATACCTCTTTTAAAATCGTTTTTTTATAGATACTTGGGAAATACGAGCACAACATATTTCATATTTTGCTGAGTTATGTCACCTTGAAGGCACCTTGTTTTTATTTCCACTTGGATAGGTTACTTTTCCACTTAAGTATTATGTAACACTCCTTATAAAAATAGAGACCCAGTCTTGCAAACACCTTGGACTGCTCCTGTTACCGAACAAGACTTATGACCATTTTAGTTCTCACACCCTCCTTATTATGCTTATAATACTTCAAAATGTTCCCCTTTCAGATTGGAAAAAAAAAAATCTCTGGTTGTGGTCCGTGTACAGCTTTTCTCCCTAAGATTTTAACAAAATTTCTTTTGGTTCTTTTATTTAAGCCTGATGGAGATTTATATGTATGCTTATATACTTAGTTTATGTTAATAACAGATTTCACTCATTAAAATCCTCCAAATATATTATTTAGGCACGATTTCTTTCTCCACACTTGAAACCAATTGTTTCACTTGATTCTTATTTTAATTAGTAAAAATAAGAAATGAATGATAACATATACAATATGTTTTCTTTCAGCTAGTATGCATTTAATAGGGTGTGCACTAGTTCTGAAGGAAAACAAAGAAGCAAAAATACTTGAGAAACCTAGTGTTAATGTAATAGGTTGCCAACCAACAGCATAAGTCAGGAAATATAAAACTGCAGCTTCTCAAACAACAATCTACCTTCAGCATAAGCACACTGTTCACCCCCTTTCGTAAGACCAACCACTGAGTGACTGACACAAGAAGAAGGGGATGTACTCTTTATAAAACATCTGCAGGTAGAGGGTGGTCTTTTATTTTTTTCTTTTTTTTTGTAATGAGTTAATAAAACATTTATTACATAAATAAACTTACTTTTAAAAAAGCAAACCACAGGAGGACAGCCAGACAACCAAGAATATATGTGTTCCATAGATAAAATGCAAAAAAAATCAAGGCAATAATTTGAAGGAAAGGTGAGAAATGGATTAAGGACCTAATTTGAAAGCAACTGATTCCTACCGCTCTTTCCATAAAAGTAAGTAATGCATCCAACTCCATGCATTACAGCACTGCTTTGGCACGTGAAGATTAGGTTTTATTGAAGATGTTGAATGATTACTACCAACAAAAATATTTAATTTCCTATAAGTTGCAGGCTCCGTCTTAGCCCTTTTTAACTGCAAAAGTGCTTAGTCTCTAAACAGTCACTGAATATTTTCACTTCTGCATGTACTTGTTTCCATCCAGCTAGCCAACTTTTCTTCTCTGTGAATGCTTTACTGTCTGTGAGAAGTGCTGCTTAGGCAACGTTTATGTTGAAGATTTTCCCTTTATTGGTTACATCAAAGCACCAGGACTTTTCTGGGTGCTTTGCAGACCACAGTATGGCCACCAAGTGGCCAGTGGAGCAGGTGCCTCTTGCACAGCTGGGAAAATGCTTGTTTTCAGGAGGAAAATAAAGGTTTTCCTTTTCTTTTCTAGTTCAGCCCTTCTTTCTCATGTCACTCAAGCTTCTGCCTTACACGTACTGAAGAAGTTGGGGATTCCAGTCCAGTACAAGCTGAAAACTTTAAGACGAACATGGGCCACTCCAGCTGAAAACTGGTAGGTGCTATGTCACACCATTGCCTTCAACTAGCGAGCCATACTTCTGTCTGTTAGAACCTCCTTCCCTTCAACCCTGAGAAACACACTGTTCAAGTAAATGCAGCATGAACATATTTGCCAGCCAGAAGGTATCAGGCACTAAATAACGAGGGTATGTTAATGCTGGGTTTAAATTTATTCCCAGAAAGCTCATCTGCCCGAAGTTTACTGCTCACAAGATTTGTTTGACAGTAAAATCATCTCACAGAATCACAGAATCATTTAGGTTGGAAAAGACCTTTAAGATCATTGGGTGCAGCCATTAACCTAGTGATGCCAGGTCCACCAGTGAACCACGGCCCTGAGCACCTCATCTACACAGCTTTTAAATGCCTCCAGGAATGGTGGCTCCGCCACCTCCCTGGGCATCCTGTTCCAATGCTTGACAACCCTGTTTGTGAAGAAATTTTTCCTAATATCCAATCTAAACCTCCCCTGGCACAACCTGAGGACGTTTTGTCATGTCCTATCACTCGTTTCTTGGGAGAAGAGACTGATCCCACCTTGCTACAACCTCCTTTCAGGTGGTTGTAGAGAGTGATCAGGTCTCCCCTCAGCCTGCTTTTCTTTGGGCTAAACAGCCGCAGCTCTCTGAGCCACTCCTCATTCAGATTTGTTCTCCAGATCCTTCACCTTCTCTGGACATGCCCCAGCACCTCGGTGTGTTTCTTGGAGTGAGGGGCCCAGAACGGCACACGAGGGTTGAGGTGCTGAGTACAGGGGAACAAGCGCTGCCCTGGTCCTGCTGGACACGCTATTTCTGGCACAAACCTCCAGCATTAACTGGGCCCCTCCGTGTGAAACAGACGGGATGGTTTATGCCACAGCAAAGGCTCCGTTTGGCCGTTGGCCCGTCAGGCCTTGCTGGTAAAGGCCATCTTGTGTATTTGGTCATGTTTACTGTATATCTGGCTTATAAAGTCCTCCGTTTGGTTTGTTTGGGTTTCTTTCTCTCTCTTTTTCTCCCTTTTTCCTTTTTCTTCCCTTTTTTTTTTTTTCCCTCTCTCTTTCTGTCTTTGTCTTTCTGTCTTTCTAAAAAAAGCCGGTCTTCTAAGTGTGAGAGCCTCACGGGACGGGGTGCGGGCAGCCAGGGCACGGACCTCTCCCCGCAGCAGAACCCGGCGGCCCGACGTGCCCGGTAGGGGCTGCTACACACTGAGGACAAAGGGAGGAAATTACGGGTTTTCCACCCTTTCACCCTCAAAACAAGCCCAAACGCTCTTTTGAAACCCATCCCTCGATCAGGCTCAAGGTCTGTGCGGTGACAACGAGGAGTCCTGCCCGGTGCGCTCTGCAGGACACTACAAAATTTATGTCGGGTTCCCGGCGC